>NC_088421.1:52090346-52185442 GCF_034236695.1 Oncorhynchus nerka | reverse complement strand
TCACTAAATATAGGAACAAAGTCATTGGAAGGGTCTGAGAAGTCACTAAATATAGGAACAAAGTCATTGGAAGGGTCTGAGAAGTCACTAAATATAGGAACAAAGTCATTGGAAGGGGTCTGAGAAGTCACTAAATATAGGAACAAAGTCATTGGAAGGGTCTGAGAAGTCACTAAATATAGGAACAAAGTCATTGGAAGGGTCTGAGAAGTCACTAAATATAGGAACAAAGTCATTGGAAGGGTCTGAGAAGTCACTAAATATAGGAACAAAGTAACTAAATATAGGAACAAAGTACCTAAATATAGGAACAAAGTACCTAAATATAGGAACAAAGTACCTAAATATAGGAACAAAGTAACAAAATATAGGAACAAAGTAACTAAATATAGGAACAAAGTACCTAAATATAGGAACAAAGTACCTAAATATAGGAACAAAGTACCTAAATATAGGAACAAAGTAACAAAATATAGGAACAAAGTAACAAAATATAGGAACAAAGTACCTAAATATAGGAACAAAGTACCTAAATATAGGAACAAAGTCATTGGAAGGGTCTGAGAAGTCACTAAATATAGGAACAAAGTCATTGGAAGGGTCTGAGAAGTCACTAAATATAGGGACAAAGTACCTAAATATAGGAACAAAGTACCTAAATATAGGGACAAAGTAACTAAATATAGGAACAAAGTCATTGGAAGGGTCTGAGAAGTCACTAAATATAGGAACAAAGTACCTAAATATAGGGACAAAGTCATTGGAAGGGTCTGAGAAGTCACTAAATATAGGAACAAAGTCATTGGAAGGGTCTGAGAAGTCACTAAATATAGGGACAAAGTACCTAAATATAGGAACAAAGTACCTAAATATAGGAACAAAGTCATTGGAAGGGTCTGAGAAGTCACTAAATATAGGAACAAAGTACCTAAATATAGGGACAAAGTCATTGGAAGGGTCTGAGAAGTCACTAAATATAGGAACAAAGTCATTGGAAGGGTCTGAGAAGTCACTAAATATAGGAACAAAGTACCTAAATATAGGAACAAAGTAAATAAATATAGGGACAAAGTAAATAAATATAGGGACAAAGTAACTAAATATAGGGACAAAGTCATTGGAAGGGTCTGAGAAGTCACTAAATATAGGAACAAAGTAACTAAATATAGGGACAAAGTCATTGGAAGGGTCTGAGAAGTCACTAAATATAGGAACAAAGTCATTGGAAGGGTCTGAGAAGTCACTAAATATAGGAACAAAGTCATTGGAAGGGTCTGAGAAGTCACTAAATATAGGGACAAAGTACCTAAATATAGGAACAAAGTCATTGGAAGGGTCTGAGAAGTCACTAAATATAGGAAAAAAAGTACCTAAATATAGGAACAAAGTCATTGGAAGGGTCTTAGAAGTCACTAAATATAGGAACAAAGTCATTGGAAGGGTCTGAGAAGTCACTAAATATAGGAACAAAGTACCTAAATATAGGGACAAAGTAACTAAATATAGGAACAAAGTCATTGGAAGGGTCTGAGAAGTCACTAAATATAGGAACAAAGTACCTAAATATAGGGACAAAGTCATTGGAAGGGTCTGAGAAGTCACTAAATATAGGAACAAAGTCATTGGAAGGGTCTGAGAAGTCACTAAATATAGGAACAAAGTCATTGGAAGGGTCTGAGAAGTCACTAAATATAGGAACAAAGTCATTGGAAGGGTCTGAGAAGTCACTAAATATAGGAACAAAGTAACTAAATATAGGAACAAAGTACCTAAATATAGGGACAAAGTAACTAAATATAGGAACAAAGTCATTGGAAGGGTCTGAGAAGTCACTAAATATAGGAACAAAGTAAATAAATATAGGGACAAAGTAAGTAAATATAGGGACAAAGTAACTAAATATAGGGACAAAGTAAGTAAATATAGGGACAAAGTAAGTAAATATAGGGACAAAGTAAATAAATATAGGGACAAAGTAAGTAAATATAGGGACAAAGTAAGTAAATATAGGGACAAAGTAAGTAAATATAGGGACAAAGTAACTAAATATAGGAACAAAGTACCTAAATATAGGGACAAAGTAACTAAATATAGGAACAAAGTCATTGGAAGGGTCTGAGAAGTCACTAAATATAGGAACAAAGTACCTAAATATAGGGACAAAGTCATTGGAAGGGTCTGAGAAGTCACTAAATATAGGAACAAAGTACCTAAATATAGGAACAAAGTCATTGGAAGGGTCTGAGAAGTCACTAAATATAGGAACAAAGTCATTGGAAGGGTCTGAGAAGTCACTAAATATAGGAACAAAGTCATTGGAAGGGTCTGAGAAGTCACTAAATATAGGAACAAAGTCATTGGAAGGGTCTGAGAAGTCACTAAATATAGGAACAAAGTAACTAAATATAGGGACAAAGTAACTAAATATAGGGACAAAGTAACTAAATATAGGAACAAAGTCATTGGAAGGGTCTGAGAAGTCACTAAATATAGGAACAAAGTACCTAAATATAGGGACAAAGTCATTGGAAGGGTCTGAGAAGTCACTAAATATAGGAACAAAGTCATTGGAAGGGTCTGAGAAGTCACTAAATATAGGAACAAAGTCATTGGAAGGGTCTGAGAAGTCACTAAATATAGGAACAAAGTAAATAAATATAGGGACAAAGTACCTAAATATAGGGACAAAGTAACTAAATATAGGGACAAAGTAACTAAATATAGGGACAAAGTAACTCAATATAGGAACAAAGTAACTCAATATAGGGACAAAGTAACTCAATATAGGAACAAAGTACCTAAATATAGGGACAAAGTACCTAAATATAGGGACAAAGTACCTAAATATAGGGACAAAGTCATTGGAAGGGTCTGAGAAGTCACTAAATATAGGAACAAAGTCATTGGAAGGGTCTGAGAAGTCACTAAATATAGGGACAAAGTACCTAAATATAGGAACAAAGTACCTAAATATAGGGACAAAGTAACTAAATATAGGAACAAAGTCATTGGAAGGGTCTGAGAAGTCACTAAATATAGGAACAAAGTACCTAAATATAGGGACAAAGTCATTGGAAGGGTCTGAGAAGTCACTAAATATAGGAACAAAGTCATTGGAAGGGTCTGAGAAGTCACTAAATATAGGGACAAAGTACCTAAATATAGGAACAAAGTACCTAAATATAGGAACAAAGTCATTGGAAGGGTCTGAGAAGTCACTAAATATAGGAACAAAGTACCTAAATATAGGGACAAAGTCATTGGAAGGGTCTGAGAAGTCACTAAATATAGGAACAAAGTCATTGGAAGGGTCTGAGAAGTCACTAAATATAGGAACAAAGTACCTAAATATAGGAACAAAGTAAATAAATATAGGGACAAAGTAAATAAATATAGGGACAAAGTAACTAAATATAGGGACAAAGTCATTGGAAGGGTCTGAGAAGTCACTAAATATAGGAACAAAGTAACTAAATATAGGGACAAAGTCATTGGAAGGGTCTGAGATGTCACTAAATATAGGAACAAAGTCATTGGAAGGGTCTGAGAAGTCACTAAATATAGGAACAAAGTCATTGGAAGGGTCTGAGAAGTCACTAAATATAGGGACAAAGTACCTAAATATAGGAACAAAGTCATTGGAAGGGTCTGAGAAGTCACTAAATATAGGAAAAAAGTACCTAAATATAGGAACAAAGTCATTGGAAGGGTCTTAGAAGTCACTAAATATAGGAACAAAGTCATTGGAAGGGTCTGAGAAGTCACTAAATATAGGAACAAAGTACCTAAATATAGGGACAAAGTAACTAAATATAGGAACAAAGTCATTGGAAGGGTCTGAGAAGTCACTAAATATAGGAACAAAGTACCTAAATATAGGGACAAAGTCATTGGAAGGGTCTGAGAAGTCACTAAATATAGGAACAAAGTCATTGGAAGGGTCTGAGAAGTCACTAAATATAGGAACAAAGTCATTGGAAGGGTCTGAGAAGTCACTAAATATAGGAACAAAGTCATTGGAAGGGTCTGAGAAGTCACTAAATATAGGAACAAAGTAACTAAATATGGAACAAAAGTACCTAAATATAGGGACAAAGTAACTAAATATAGGAACAAAGTCATTGGAAGGGTCTGAGAAGTCACTAAATATAGGAACAAAGTAAATAAATATAGGGACAAAGTAAGTAAATATAGGGACAAAGTAACTAAATATAGGGACAAAGTAACTAAATATAGGGACAAAGTAAGTAAATATAGGGACAAAGTAAATAAATATAGGGACAAAGTAAGTAAATATAGGGACAAAGTAAGTAAATATAGGGACAAAGTAAGTAAATATAGGGACAAAGTAACTAAATATAGGAACAAAGTACCTAAATATAGGGACAAAGTAACTAAATATAGGAACAAAGTCATTGGAAGGGTCTGAGAAGTCACTAAATATAGGAACAAAGTACCTAAATATAGGACAAAGTCATTGGAAGGGTCTGAGAAGTCACTAAATCAAAGTACCTAAATATAGGAACAAAGTCATTGGAAGGGTCTGAGAAGTCACTAAATATAGGAACAAAGTCATTGGAAGGGTCTGAGAAGTCACTAAATATAGGAACAAAGTCATTGGAAGGGTCTGAGAAGTCACTAAATATAGGAACAAAGTCATTGGAAGGGTCTGAGAAGTCACTAAATATAGGAACAAAGTAACAAATATAGGGACAAAGTAACTAAATATAGGGACAAAGTAACTAAATATAGGAACAAAGTCATTGGAAGGGTCTGAGAAGTCACTAAATATAGGAACAAAGTCAAATTAGGAAGTCATTGGTCTGAGAAGTCACTAAATATAGGAACAAAGTCATTGGAAGGGTCTGAGAAGTCACTAAATATAGGAACAAAGTCATTGGAAGGGTCTGAGAACTAAATATAGGAACAAAGTAACTAAATATAGGACAAAGTAACTAAATATAGGACAAAGTAACTAAATATGGAACAAAGTACCTAAATATAGGGACAAAGTACTAAATATAGGGACAAAGTAACTAAATATAGGGACAAAGTAACTAAATAAACAAAGTAACTAAATATAGGGACAAAGTAACTAAATAGGAACAAAGTAACTCATATGGACAAAGTAACTCAATATAGGAACAAAGTACCTAAATATAGGGACAAAGTACCTAAATATAGGGACAAAGTACCTAAATATAGGGACAAAGTACCTAAATATAGGGACAAAGTCATTGGAAGGGTCTGAGAAGTCACTAAATATAGGAACAAAGTAACTAAATATAGGGACAAAGTAACTAAATATAGGGACAAAGTAACTAAATATAGGAACAAAGTACCTAAATATAGGGACAAAGTAACTAAATATAGGAACAAAGTAACTAAATATAGGGACAAAGTAACTAAATATAGGGACAAAGTAACTAAATATAGGGACAAGTCATTACATATTCCGACACGTCATGATCTACACCTACATTTAAATGAGTCTACTTTGTCCACATTGTGTCCAGATTCCCTTGACTGAAATGGCAGTATGCATTCTGCAAATGGTGGAACAGGCTAAATCTGACAATAACAAGACAACCTGATAGCAGTTGCCCACTACTTCAGATAACTATCCAGCTACCTTATGTAGCTAGACAGCCAGCTAGCAAAGCTAAAGAGACACGCTAGGAATGGATTTCCTCCAACGTTTAATGAAAAAAGGTGCCTCGCTCCCAAAACACGTTTTCTGGAGATTTGTGGGTGAAGTACTGATAACGTCTCCCACTGTATGTGCTTTCGGCAGCCTGATAGTCCAGACTGAGGAGAAATCCGCACATCATTAATGCATCCCTGACCACCTCCCGGTCACCCAGATATGAACACAATCAGACCACAATCAGACTTTTGTGCATCTAGACTTTTCAATGCGATCTTCGTATTCTGTTAGCAGAAGTGGCATGTAAGTGTCAAGCGTAGACACCCAGCCTCTTTCTCCCTGGATTTGTTTCAAAGGACAGCTGCCTACCAAAACCGGTCTGTGTGATATGTCAGACCTGCCTCAGCAACAATGGATATGAAGCCATAAAACATCTGCTGACATTTAGAAACAAAGCATCAACATCTCAAGGATAAAAATAGAGCTACTATTTTTATTTCTTAACTGGTTATTGAAGCGCTCTTCCCATTCTCCATTCAAGTGCTTAGGTAATGGTAAGTAGGCTTCAGCGTGTCACACACCACTGCAATGAGCTGGAGGCAGAATGCATTTAAAAAACATACTTAAGGTTTCACACAATTAACGTTTTACTTCAAATTATGAGGCACTTTGCTTCAAAGTAGCCGAGCCAAAATCCATTTCTATAAATGTGGCGGCATTTATTTTAGGGCGGCAGGTAGCTGAGTGGATAAGAGCATTGGGCCAGTAACCGAAAGGTTGCTGGTTTGAATCCCCGAGCCAACTAGGTGAAAAACCTATTGATGTGCCCTTGAGCAAGGAACTTAACACTAATTGCTCTGGAAAAGAGCATCTGCTAAATGACTAAAATGTTTAAAAAAATAAAAATAAAGATTTCCATATGACATTGAAACCAGTAACCTGTTTTATTCGTTTTCAAATACATTTTCTTTAATTTTACAGTAGCCAAAGGCACAATCTTAGTCATATTAGCATCCCATGCTAGTTGATGATAATCCTAGTCATATTAGCATCCCATGCTAGTTGATGATAATCCTAGTCATATTAGCATCCCATGCTAGTTGATGATAATCCTAGTCATATTAGCATCCCATGCTAGTTGATGATAATCCTAGTCATATTAGCATCCCATGCTAGTTGATGATAATCTTAGTCATATTAGCATCCCATGCTAGTTGATGATAATCCTAGTCATATTAGCATCCCATGCTAGTTGATGATAATCCTAGTCATATTAGCATCCCATGCTAGTTGATGATAATCCTGGTCATATTAGCATCCCATGCTAGTTGATGATAATCCTAATCATATTAGCATCCCATGCTAGTTGATAATCGTGGTCATATTAGCATCCCATGCTAGTTGTTGCATCTTTCGATCTCCCCTCATTCTAAGTTAACAGATATTTTCAGTCACATCGTATGTGCAGTGTGCTTTTGACAAGGTGTTTTCCACTAATTGCATTATGGAATGAACATTCTGTAGCCTACTGCTGTGTCCCAGTTGTAATGTGAAGAAATAATATTTTATCAATATTTTTAAATAAAATGTTTTGATCTGTTGCATCAGCCTCAATACTTTTAAATACGTTTTGGGATGTAGCCTAGGCTCACTGGTATGAATTTGGGATCTATTGTCCCACAACTGTCCCAGAGTTTGTTTGGAATAGGCTATTTATTTTTCTCACAGAATGACGAGCTGACCAATAGAATAGGTACACTTTTGTACTATTGGGGACAGTACTGTGACAGACCAGTGATTTTGCTGTCCGTTACTTGTTGGCTGAGGAAAAGTAAACGTGGACAGTTACTCTAACTTCTTCAAAGTGCATCGGAATTTGGTAAGAAGGACATCATTACATCCTGGAGTTGCATGTTCTGCCAAAATGAATTACCATAATGTAAATGTAATTCTGTCATTCTGAGCACTGTGGATGAACTACCATAATGTAAATGTAATTCTGTCATTCTGAGCACTGTGGGTGAATTACCATAATGTAAATGTAATTCTGTCATTCTGAGAGCACTGTGGGTGAATTACCATAATGTAAATGTAATTCTGAGCACTGTGGGTGAATTACCATAATGTAAATGTAATTCTGTCATTCTGAGCACTGGGTGAATTACCATAATGTAAATGTAATTCTGTCATTCTGAGCACTGTGGGTGAATTACCATAATGTAAATGTAATTCTGTCATTCTGAGCACTGGGTGAATTACCATAATGTAAATGTCATTCTGAGCACTGTGGGTGAATTACCATAATGTAAATGTAATTCTGTCATTCTGAGCACTGTGGGTGAATTACCATAATGTAAATGTAATTATGTCATTCTGAGCACTGTGGGTGAATTACCATAATGTAAATGTCATTCTGAGCACTGTGGGTGAATTACCATAATGTAAATGTAATTCTGTCATTCTGAGCACTGGGTGAATTACCATAATGTAAATGTCATTCTGAGCACTGTGGGTGAATTACCATAATGTAAATGTAATTCTGTCATTCTGAGCACTGGGTGAATTACCATAATGTAAATGTAATTCTGTCATTCTGAGCACTGTGGGTGAATTACCATAATGTAAATGTAATTCTGTCATTCTGAGCACTGTGGGTGAATTACCATAATGTAAATGTAATTCTGTCATTCTGAGCACTGTGGGTGAATTACCATAATGTAAATGTAATTCTGTCATTCTGAGCACTGTGGGTGAATTACCATAATGTAAATGTAATTCTGTCATTCTGAGCACTGGGTGAATTACCATAATGTAAATGTAATTCTGTCATTCTGAGCACTGTGGGTGAATTACCATAATGTAAATGTAATTCTGTCATTCTGAGCACTGTGGGTGAATTACCATAATGTAAATGTGATTCTGTCATTCTGAGCACTGTGGGTGAACTACCATAATGTAAATGGAATTCTGTCATTCTGAGCACTGTGGGTGAACTACCATAATGTAAATGGAATTCTGTCATTCTGAGCACTGTGGGTGAACTACCATAATGTAAATGGAATTCTGTCATTCTGAGCACTGTGGGTGAATTACCATAATGTAAATGTAATTCTGTCATTCTGAGCACTGTGGGTGAACTACCATAATGTAAATGGAATTCTGTCATTCTGAGCACTGTGGGTGAATTACCATAATGTAAATGTAATTCTGTCATTCTGAGCACTGTGGGTGAACTACCATAATGTAAATGGAATTCTGTCATTCTGAGCACTGTGGATGAACTACCATAATGTAAATGTAATTCTGTCATTCTGAGCACTGTGGGTGAATTACCATAATGTAAATGTAATACTGTCATTCTGAGCACTGTGGGTGAACTACCATAATGTAAATGTAATTCTGTCATTCTGAGCACTGTGGATGAATTACCATAATGTAAATGTAATTCTGTCATTCTGAGCACTGTGGGTGAATTACCATAATGTAAATGGAATTCTGTCATTCTGAGCACTGTGGGTGAACTACCATAATGTAAATGTAATTCTGTCATTCTGAGCACTGTGGGTGAATTACCATAATGTAAATGTATTCTGTCATTCTGAGCACTGTGGATGAACTACCATAATGTAAATGTCATTCTGTCATTCTGAGCACTGTGGGTGAACTACCATAATGTAAACATTCTGAGGGTGGATGCCATAATCAGATTACCAACCAATGCATATGGGTCCAGAGACACATTTTCCTAACGGAAACCCTGGTACGTACACACACGCACACTAAGGACCTATAACCTATTACTACTAATAATAAAGGTTATGTGGCTGTCATTCCAATTATTATTTTTATAGATGTTTTACTAGTGATATTTTTCCTACTGTTCTTGCTATTGCAGTTGTTGTTGTTGCATCTTCCCCTCTCAGATAAAAAGATAGTAATTACTATTCCATCTCTTCTGAAGTGTTCTCTGTGTTAAAACACAGAGCTTCACAGTTCTTTTCCAACCATTCTAAATATGGAACTCTGCAGCTATAGTGTGTCACTTCCTCTTCCTGTAGAGATGTACACACACAATTCTGTAGTTAGAAGCAGAGGAGAGAAGAGGAAGACAGGAGAGAGGAGAAGAGGAAGAGAGTGGAGAGATGAGAGGAGGAGGGAAAGGAGGACAGGAGAGAGGGGAGGAGAGATGAGAGGAGGAGAGACGAAAGGAGGAGTGGAGAGGAAAGGAGGAGAGGATGATAAGGGAGAGGAGGGCAGGAGAGAGGAGGAGAGAGGAGAGGTGAGAGGAGGACAGGAGAGGAAAGGACTGGAGAGAGGAGGATGAAAGGGAGGAAAGGAGAGTGGGGGAGAGGAGAGAGGGGAGGAGTCTGTATGCTCCAGGAAGAAAGACTATTAGTCCGATTCCTTCACTCACTGTTCCACACAACTCACATAGGAAACATGGGACTGACACACACACACACACACACACACACACACACACGTCTCACCTTCAGCTAGATGATATAAGAGCAGATGGGTTAGATTATGGTTAGGTTATGGGTTCAGATACACCGTTATTACAGCGGGGTTTAGTCACGTGCAGCAGCAGCCCGGTTGGGTCTCGCGAATACAATGTCGCCTTTCACAGCGCAAGACGAGGAGCGAACAGAACGGGCTTTACATCCGGAGCTGTTTAGAAACGGATTGAGCTGCGACTGATGAATATACATACTTCTAAGGGTGTGGGTTAGATGCATACACATGTTAGGGAAAGGAGATTCGGGCTGGGATGGAGAGAGGAAGGACAATTATCTGTGACTAGTTGCAGACCAGCAGTCTCTTCTCCTTACTCAGCCCTGTCAGACACCCTGTTTCCCAGCGGAGCGCAGCTCAGTGACACGGAGCTGTTTCTTTCTGTACCATGTACTCTAACACTATCTATCATGACGTTAGAGACTCTTTATTACCGGAAACACAACTCACCTCCGCCAGGGTCTCGAGCGCTCCCCGTTCCCGCCGCGTCAGCTGAGATGCGCAAGCAGCTTATTTGTGTCCAGACCGAGAGGCTGTTCACAAAGCACGGAAACATCGCGAGAGTTTGTGCTCTGTTTCTACAGAGCGAGATGAATCAAAAGTATGGGGCCAATTGCATGTATTGAATTTAAAATAAAATAAATCATAAATATGGAAAATAAAGTTGAAAATGTAAACATGATATTTTCAAGGAAAGGTGAAATAATGGATGTTGAAATCATTTTTTGTATACTGTGGAGAAAGATGCTGTGCATCTTGCCTCATTCTATGTGCATGGACATCTGAGACTCCGATATAATGTGTTTTTTCTCAAAGTTGTGGGGATGTCACGTGTCCTATCTACATGCTTACGAAACTTCTATTGGGTCAAATAAACCTCACATAGCAAATAAGCCATCTATTTTTTGTTGACCAAATTCGACACTGATTGACCTCCATGCAAAACTCCTTGCTTGGTGAGCGAAACTACACCACCTGCTGGAGGCAGAGTTTCCTACAAGTCGGTCCTTTCTTCCTCATTTATCTAGACAAGTCAGTTAAGAACAAATTCTTATTTACAATGATGGCCTACCATGGAACAGTCTGACCCCTGTTCAGAACGACAGATTTGAACCTTGTCAGTTTAGGGATTCCATCCAGCAACCTTTCAGTTACAGGCCCAACACCTGCCACCCCAATCTGACCCAGGAATGGGAGAGTTTTCTATGGGGCCAATTACACGCCATATGTATTGAATTTTAAATATAATACATCGTAAACATGAAAAATAAAGTTGAAAATGTAAACATTATATTTTCGAGAAAGAGGGAAATAATGGATGTTGAAATCAAAAACCAAACAATTGAAAGCAAAATGTTTACATTTTACAAAATTGTTTTCTGTAAACAAAAATAATCATCAAAAGTGTAGTAACCTGGTATATGTATGTTAAGTATTATGTTTACCAACAGATGGCAGTATTGGTTCAATACAGGGTTTACTCAGCCAGCGGCGATTCATTTGCAGTCTGGACGCGGAGGGGTGAACATCTCCTGCTCTGACTGCTGCTCGAGGACTGGGCCACATGTGAGTGCTTTGGGACGGGGGTGGGGCCCATGGCAGCACCTGCTGCTCATTGAGAAGAGTAAGAACAGTACGTGTGTTCACGTCAGAGTCTCCAAAAGTCTCTAATAACACCAGAAAAAGTCGCTAGATTTGTCGCTATTTTGAAAATGTGTCCTTAGAGGGGTCTGAATACTCGCTAAATATAGCGACTAAGTCGCTAAGTTGGCAACAGTGCCTTGAAGTAATTGTTTCCCTTGCTCTGCAAAGGCTTTTGTGGAGTGATAGGTAACGATGCTTCGAGGGTGTCAAGGCCTTTTGTGGAGTGATAGGTAACGATGCTTTCGAGGGTGTCAAGGCCTTTTGTGGAGTGATAGGTAACGATGCTTGAGGGTGTCAAAGCCTTTTGTGGAGTGATAGGTCAAAGCCTTTTGTGGAGGCTTAGAGGGTGTCAAAGCCTTTTGTGGAGTGATAGGGAACGATGCTTCGAGGGTGTCAAAGCCTTTGTGGAGTGATAGGGAACGATGCTTCGAGGGTGTCAAAGCCTTTTGTGGAGTGATAGGAACGATGTTGAGGGTGTCAAAGCCTTTGTGGAGTGATAGGGAACGATGCTTCGAGGGTGTCAAAGCCTTTTGTGGAGTGATAGGTAACGATGCTTCGAGGGTGTCAAAGCCTTTTGTGGAGTGATAGGTAACGATGCTTTGAGGGTGTCAAAGCCTTTTGTGGAGTGATAGGTATGCTTCGAGGGTGTCAAAGCCTTTGATGCGATGCTCGAGGGTGTCAAAGCCTTTTGTGGAGTGATAGGTAACGATGCTTCGAGGGTGTCAAAGCCTTTTGTGGAGTGATAGGAACGATGCTTCGAGGGTGTCAAAGCCTTTTGTGGAGTGATAGGTAACGATGCTTCGAGGGTGTCAAAGCCTTTTGTGGAGGATAGGTAACGATGCTTCGAGGGTGTCAAAGCCTTTTTGTGGAGTGATAGGTAACGATGCTTCGAGGGTGTCAAAGCCTTTGTGGAGTGATAGGTAACGATGCTTCGAGGGTGTCAAGGCCTTTGTGGAGTGATAGGTAACGATGCTTCGAGGGTGTCAAAGCCTTTTGTGGAGTGATAGGTAACGATGCTTCGAGGGTGTCAAGGCTTTTGTGGAGTGATAGGTAACGATGCTTCGAGGTGTCAAAGCCTTTTGTGGAGTGATAGGTAACGATGCTTCGAGGGTGTCAAAGCCTTTTGTGGAGTGATAGGAACGATGCTTCGAGGGTGTCAAAGCCTTTTGTGGAGTGATAGGTAACGATGCTTCGAGGGTGTCAAAGGCCTTTTGTGGAGTGATAGGTAACGATGCTTTGAGGGTGTCAAGGCCTTTTGTGGAGTGATAGGTAACGATGTTTGAGGTGTCAAAGCCTTTTGTGGAGTGATAGGTAACGATGCTTCGAGGGTGTCAAAGCCTTTTGTGGAGTGATAGGACGATGCTTCGAGGTGTCAAAGCCTTTTTGTGGAGTGATAGGTAACGATGCTTCGAGGGTGTCAAGGCCTTTTGTGGAGTGATAGGTAACGATGCTTTGAGGGTGTCAAGGCCTTTGTGGAGTGATAGGTAACGATGCTTCGAGGGTGTCAAAGCCTTTTGTGGAGTGATAGGTAACGATGCTTCGAGGGTGTCAAAGCCTTTGTGGAGTGATAGGTAACGATGCTTTGAGGGTGTCAAGGCCTTTTGTGGAGTGATAGGTAACGATGCTTGAGGGTGTCAAAGCCTTTTGTGGAGTGATAGGGAACGATGCTTCGAGGGTGTCAAAGCCTTTTGTGGAGTGATAGGTAACGATGCAAGGGTGTCAAAGCCTTTTTGTGGAGTGATAGGTAACGATGCTTCGAGGGTGTCAAAGCCTTTTGTGGAGTGATAGGGAACGATGCTTCGAGGGTGTCAAAGCCTTTTGTGGAGTGATAGGGAACGATGCTTCGAGGGTGTCAAAGCCTTTTGTGGAGTGATAGGTAACGATGCTTCGAGGGTGTCAAAGCCTTTTGTGGAGTGATAGGTAACGATGCTTCGAGGGTGTCAAAGCCTTTTGTGGAGTGATAGGTAACGATGCTTCGAGGGTGTCAAGGCCTTTTGTGGAGTGATAGGTAACGATGCTTCGAGGGTGTCAAGGCCTTTTGTGGAGTGATAGGTAACGATGCTTCGAGGGTGTCAAAGCCTTTTGTGGAGTGATAGGTAACGATGCTTGAGGGTGTCAAAGCCTTTTGTGGAGTGATAGGTAACGATGCTTCGAGGGTGTCAAAGCCTTTTGTGGAGTGATAGGTAACGATGCTTTGAGGCTGTCAAAGCCTTTGTGGAGTGATAGGTAACGATGCTTGAGGCTGTCAAAGCCTTTTGTGGAGTGATAGGTAACGATGCAGGGTGTCAAAGCCTTTGTGGAGTGATAGGTAACGATGCTTCGAGGGTGTCAAAGCCTTTTGTGGAGTGATGGTAACGATGCTTGAGGGTGTCAAAGCCTTTTGTGGAGTGATAGTAACGATGCTTCGAGGGTGTCAAAGCCTTTTGTGGAGTGATAGGTAACGATGCTTCGAGGGTGTCAAAGCCTTTGTGGAGTGATAGGTAACGATGCTTCGAGGGTGTCAAAGCCTTTTGTGGAGTGATAGGTAACGATGCTTGAGGCTGTCAAAGCCTTTTGTGGAGTGATAGGTAACGATGCTGGAGTGAGGGTGTCAAAGCCTTTTGTGGAGTGATAGGTAACGATGCTTCGAGGGTGTCAAAGCCTTTTGTGGAGTGATAGGTAACGATGCTTAGGGTGTCAAAGCCTTTTGTGGAGTGATAGGTAACGATGCTTCGAGGGTGTCAAGGCCTTTTGTGGAGTGATAGGTAACGATGCTTCGAGGGTGTCAAGGCCTTTTGTGGAGTGATAGGTAACGATGCTTCGAGGGTGTCAAGGCCTTTTGTGGAGTGATAGGTAAATGCTTGAGGGTGTCAAAGCCTTTTGTGGAGTGATAGGTAACGATGCTTCGAGGGTGTCAAAGCCTTTTGTGGAGTGATAGGTAACGATGCTTCGAGGGTGTCAAAGCCTTTTGTGGAGTGATAGGTAACGATGCTTCGAGGCTGTCAAAGCCTTTTGTGGAGTGATAGGTAACGATGCTTCGAGGCTGTCAAAGCCTTTTGTGGAGTGATAGGTAACGATGCTTCGAGGGTGTCAAAGCCTTTTGTGGAGTGATAGGTAACGATGCTTCGAGGTGTCAAAGCCTTTTGTGGAGTGATAGGTAACGATGCTTCAGGGTGTCAAAGCCTTTTGTGGAGTGATAGGTAACGATGCTTCGAGGGTGTCAAAGCCTTTTGTGGAGTGATAGGTAACATGCTTCAGGGTGTCAAAGCCTTTTTGTGGAGTGATAGGTAACGATGCTTCGAGGCTGTCAAAGCCTTTTGTGGAGTGATAGGTAACGATGCTTCGAGGGTGTCAAAGCCTTTTGTGGAGTGATAGGTAACGATGCTTCGAGGGTGTCAAAGCCTTTTGTGGAGTGATAGGTAACGATGCTTCGAGGGTGTCAAAGCCTTTTGTGGAGTGATAGGTAACGATGCTTCGAGGGTGTCAAAGCCTTTTGTGGAGTGATAGGTAACGATGCTTCGAGGGTGTCAGATGTGTGCAGAGGGTCACAGGTATGGGTGAGGAGAGGGACGGAAACAAAACTGTTACACAGCATGAGAAGAGCTAGGGAATTGATGGGGGAACATGTGTCTGAGTTGAGAACTAGCACTGGACTGTAACTATGGGAAGACATTATCGGAAATGCTACTCGATCGGCTGGTGTGTGGGATTAATGATGACAGGATACAAATACGCTTGTTATCAGAGCCTAATCTCACGTTTAAGAATGCAATCCTAATGTCCCTGGCCATGGAGTCTGCACATAGAAATGCTCTGGATTTGCAGGCAAGGGGCACGACTGTGTCATATAGTAAAACAGCTCTGAGCGCGCTGTGTTTCGAAGAAGGGAAAGCCACGGGGCAGCAACCAATAGAGCCGGTTATCGTTGCGAAGGCAAACATGCCTCGTTTGACTGTAAATTCAAACATGAAAAGTGCTATGCATGTGGGATAATAGGACACCCCCATTAAACTCAACACAGGGGAGAAGATGACTATGATTGGAGTTGCTGATATTAAAGTGGAATATCAAGGACAAAAGAAAAGTCTGTATCTCTTAGTATTGGAAGGAAATGGCCCCAGTTTACTAGGGTGAGGGTGGCTGGAGGAAAGGGTGAGGGTGGCTGGAGGAAATACAATTGAACTGGGATGAAATCAAACATGTCACCACAGAGACATTGACACTACCGCAGGTGGTTTCAAAGCATGAGTGTGTTTTCAAAGAAGAGCCAGAGACATTAAAATACATTCAAGCTACCATTCATGTTGCTGCAGATGCTACTCAAATCAAATGTATCTTCTTACATTCTTACATCAGCTGATATCTCAAGACTTAACTGCCCCAACACGCTAGGATGAAACACACGCTATTGAACATACTGCCAATCCAATTCTAAACTGGGGTAGATTAAAATAATAAGTCGTCCAGCGCGGTACGCGAGTCTCCTGTTTTTGTGGGGCTGGGAGGGTTGAGCCGATTGGTCTACCAACAGGACCCCGAGAGGTCCCGAAGGAGTCCGGTCTATCCATTTTCTCCTGTCTTCTTGCTTGGTGTATGGAAGAGCCTAATTGCTTAGGGTGTAATCGCTGCGGGGGAGTCGCCAGGTCGGGGTCCCCAGAGTTGTTGGAGAAAAAAAAGTTCTCGTCCTTGGTGGGTGTCTACAAAAACGTTTTTTTTAGAAGGTTGGTGAAGGTTTTTTTTGGAGGGGGGTTGAATTTGGTCTATTTGTGTTCTATTTTATTGTTTCTTTTCGTCAAGGGTCCATGGTCATGGTAACCCCTACTTCTAGAAAAAAAAAAAACTAAAATATATATATATATGCATATACATATACATATATATATATATACACATATATATATATATACATACATATATATATACATATACACACATATATATACATATACATATATACATATATACATATACATATATATACATACACACACATATATACACATTCCCCCCTCTTTTTTTTTTTTTTTAATAATGTGTAAGTGAAGTGACAAAAGGTAAGTATTTTTTGAGAGTCCGTGGTCACGGTAACTCTATAGTGCTATTACAGGCCTATTTTTGTGGTCTAAATGACCCCCTATTTTTTATATGGGAGGTGGGGTGTGTAAGGTGCAGGTGCAGTGTATGTCCAGATGTTCAAAAACTCAATGTTCCTCAGCTGTACTGGAAGCCTCAGTGGTGGTCCAGCCCGTGGTAGTGGTGTTGGTCCTGGAGGGGTTTAGAGAGGTCCGTGAGTCTCAGTGGGATTCTTTGATGTTCTTTGACGTTGTGGTTATATTTTAGAAGTGGCTGCTGACCAAGGAATCCTTGAGGTTTTTGTTCCTTTTGAAGGCCAGGATGGGTATGTGATGAGGGAGTAGTTGTTTGGATTTGAGTCCTTTTTGGATGCGAGTAGCCACTCGGTAGCTGGGTGAGTTGTAGGTTGTGATGATGGGTATGATATGGTGGTTTCCTTTAGTTAGTCCCGTTCAGGTGTGGTGTTTTTTTTTTTTTTGCAGCTCCGAGCGGGTGTATCCTCTGTTTTTGGTGAGGGCTTTGGAGAGGGTGCATGTGGCATTTTTGAGGTCTTGGGGTTGGGTGCATATCCTGCGGTACCTCAGAAACTGTGATTTTTAGTATTCCTCTGCTGGTGTGCGGAGGATGGAAGCTGGTAGCATGCAGAAGGGCGTGCGTGTCTGTTTTCTTGAAGTACATTTTTGTGTCAAGTCTACCTTTCCCGATGAGGTTAGGTCCTTTGTAGGTGATGGTGTCCAAGAAGTGTACTTCAGAGAGGTGGAGTACGTGTGTCAAATCAAATCAAATGTATTTATATATCAGCTGATATAAGTGCTGTACAGAAACCCAGCCTAAAACCCCAAACAGCAAGCAATGCAGGTGTAGAAGCACGGTGGCTAGGAAAAACTCCCTAGAAAGGCCAAAACCTAGGAAGAAACCTAGAGAGGAACCAGGCTATGTGGGGTGGCCAGTCCTCTTCTGGCTGTGCCGGGTGGAGATTATAACAGAACATGGCCAAGTTGTTCAAATGTTCATAAATGACCAGCATGGTCGAATAATAGTAAGGCAGAACAGTTGAAACTGGAGCAGCAGCATGGCCAGGTGGACTGGGGACAGCAAGGAGTCATCATGTCAGGTAGTCCTGGGGCATGGTCCTAGGGCTCAGGTCCTCCGAGAGAGAGAAAGAAAGAGATAAGGAGAGAATTAGAGAACGCACACTTAGATTCACACAGGACACCAAATAGGACAGGAGAAGTACTCCAGATATAACAAACTGACCCTAGCCCCCCGACACATAAACTACTGCAGCATAAATACTGGAGGCTGAGACAGGAGGGGTCAGGAGACACTGTGGCCCCATCCGAGGACACCCCGGACAGGGCCAAACAGGAAGGATATAACCCCACCCACTTTGCCAAAGCACAGCCCCCACACCACTAGAGGGATAACTTCAACCACCAACTTACCATCCTGAGACAAGGCTGAGTATAGCCCACAAAGATCTCCGCCACGGCACAACCCAAGGGGGGGCGCCAACCCAGACAGTTTCCTCAGTGCAGTGGGCAGCTTGGAAGAGGTGCTCTTATTCTCCATGCACTCTACATTGTTTCCTATCCTCAGTGCAGTGGGCAGCTGAGTGACGGTGTCCAAGAAGTGTACTTCAGAGCGGTTTAGTACGTGCGTCAAGTGGATGGAGGGTGGTGGTTGTTGAGGATAGCGGTGAATTGTAGGAATTCTGCTGCGCTGTGTTGCCATATGCCCCATATATCGTCCAGGTATCGGTAGAGGCGAAATGGTTTGAGTGGGCAGAGTGGGTAAACAGTGTTTTCCCATTCCGCTAGGTAGATGTCTGCATATGCCGGTGCAAATCTTTTTCCCGTGGCTACACCTTTTGTTTGTAGGTAGGTGTTGCCGTTGAATTCAAAGTCGTTGCGAGTGAGTGCCATTTCCAGGAGACATCATGGTCATCTGGTCTATCCGGTGAGGGGTATTTTTTTAGGTGGGCTCTGACCGCTGTTAGTCCTGCTCCTAATTCAATGTTGGTGTAGAGGCTCTCGATGTCCATGGTGAATAAGAAGTCATCAGCGGTGACTGGTGTGTTGGCGATTTGTTGAGGAAGTCGGGGGTATCCTTGAGAGGCCAGGAGGAGGGGTCTTTGTGGATTTTGGGGAGTAGATAGAGGCACCTACTCCTAGTGGGTTTATCCCCTGTGAGGTAGTCTCTTTGCCTTTTGGTGATGTGATTCTTCCGTTCCATTTGTATGAGTTCTCTTTTGATGAGTGCTGCAGATCGGAGGTAGATGGGTCCCTTTATTTTCTGGTAGAATTCCGTGTTTTGGAGTTGTCTTTCTGCTTCGAGGATAATATTGTTGGGTATCCCAGATGACAATGGCTGAGCCTTTATCCGCTGGTTTTATGATAATAGTGGGGTTGTTTTTTAGTTGTTTTAGCGCTGTGGTTTCCTCCTTCGTGAGGTTATTGGTGGGTTCCGGGGAGAAGGCAGAGGTGTTGAAGGTATCCCAGTCTTTATCCATAATTTCTTTTATCAGGGGGGGGGGGGGGGGTTGGTCTTCATTTTGGGGGACCCATCTTGAGGGTGTGCGTAGCTGTGCTAGTTTATCTCTGTAACCCTCCTACCCCTGTCTGGGCCGGGTCATAGTGACCCAACACTACCACCTGGTGGATACTAGTCAAACAGCAAGGTGTATGTTGTAACCCTCCCACCCCTGTCTGGGCCGGGTCATAGTGACCCAACACTACCACCTGGTGGATACTAGTCAAACAGCAAGGTGTATGTTGTAACCCTCCCACCCCTGTCTGGGCCGGGTCATAGTGACCCAACACTACCACCTGGTGGATACTAGTCAAACAGCAAGGTGTATGTTGTAACCCTCCCACCCCTGTCTGGGCCGGGTCATAGTGACCCAACACTACCACCTGGTGGATACTAGTCAAACAGCAAGGTGTATGTTGTAACCCTCCCACCCCTGTCTGGGCCGGGTCATAGTGACCCAACGCTACCACCTGGTGGATACTAGTCAGACAGCAAGGTGTATGTTGTAACCCTCCCGCCCCTGTGTGGGCGGGGTCATAGTGACGTCAGAGTGACCCCGGGCAGCTTTACGAGTTGTTCCCCTGTGTCTGTGTGGGTCAGAGTGACACTGGCAGCCTTAGCAAGGTGTATGTTGTAACCCTCCTACCCCTGTCTGGGCTGGGTCAGAGTGACCCTGGCCCTGTGTTACGAGTTGTTCCCCTGTGTCTGTGTGGGTCAGAGTGACCCTGGTAGCCTTAGCAAGGTGTATGTTGTAACCCTCCTACCCCTGTCTGGGCTGGGTCAGAGTGACCCTGGCCCTGTGTTACGAGTTGATTCCCCCGTGTCTGGGCTGGGTCAGAGTGACCCTGGCCCTGTGTTACGAGTTGTTCCCCTGTGTCTGTGTGGGTCAGAGTGACACTGGCAGCCTTAGCAAGGTGTATGTTGTAACACTCCTACCCCTGTCTGGACCGGGTCAGAGTGACCCTGGCACCACTTGTCCACAAGAACTCAGTGCAAGAACTCGGGGAGGCCAGCCAAGCGTACTGGATGGACCGAAGGGCCCGAAGGAGCAGACTGGGCAGACAACGCGCATCGTCCGTTGGCGTGCCTCGTCCCATTCACGTGGCCAGTGTAAGCTGGCCGTAGAGAGGCTACTAATATTGTCAGGAGGAAGAAGAAGAAGAAGAAAGAAGAAGACGAGGACAACGACGAGGAGGAATAGGACCCCGCCGAGCGTGAGCCCTCCGCCTACGACTGTAAGCCGGCCGTACAGAGGCTACTAATATTGTCAGGAAGTAGAAGAAGAACAAGGAGAAGATGATGAGGACGATGATGACGACGACGACGAGGAATACGACCCCGCCGAGCGTGAGCCCTCCGCCTAGGACGCCTCGCAGTCCTTGTTTCAGCGCGGCTGAGGTCCTGGAACAGATATCCTCCAGTGTCGACCAAGAAGACGAAGAAGACTACTGCGTTTCCGAAGAGGAGGACGTTTCGGAAGATGAAGACGGTGAGGAATACAACCCCGAGCGTGATGCGGACGACTACGACGACGACTCGGCCTCGCCGTCGTGCTCCTCTTCGGAGGAAGAGGGGGAGCGAGAGGGAGACACGGCCGCTGCCCGAGAGCGAGACAGAGAGCCAGATCGAGACAGAGAGCCAGATCGAGACAGAGAGCCAGATCGAGACAGAGCCAGAGAGACAGAGCGAGACAGAGAGGACGCGGCGGCAGCCGCCCGAGGCCAAAGGGAGACGTTGCTGTCAAAGAACGGCAAAATCAAATGGTCCTCCGTGGCCTATCGCGGCCCGGACCGGCCCCGCGCCATCCGCCGCCCCGGCCCCGTCGTGACGCCGGGCCCCACGGCCTACGCCGCATCGCGAGCGCTCGACATCGAGTCCACCTTCCGGCTGTTTGTCACACCGGCGATAGAAAGGATAATTGTGGACATGACAAATCTGCAGGGGGTGAGAAAATACGGCGACGGCTGGCGACCCATGGACTCCACCGACCTGCGCGCCTACGTAGGGCTGCTGATCCTAGCCGGCGTCTACAGGTCCCGAGGCGAGGCCGCGGCCAGCCTGTGGGACGCCGAGAGCGGCAGGACCGTGTTCCGCGCCACCATGCCGCTCAAGGTGTTTCACAAGTACTCGAGGCTGCTGCGATTCGACGACCGCCAGTCGAGACCCGCGAGACTCGCCACCGACAGACTGGCGGCCATAAGAGAGGTATGGAACCTGTGGGAGGAGCGGCTGCCGGCCCTCTACAACCCGGGGCCCGACGTGACGGTGGACGAACAACTGGTCCCGTTCAGAGGTACCGTCTATGTATCTGTGTATGTACGTGTAGCATAGAGAGGTAGCAGTAGTAGCGTGGGCAGTACTAGCAAATCGGCAGTAGTAGCAATCGGCAGTAGCGGCGGCGGCTGCGTGTAACATAAACGCAGTGCCCCAACTTTAACCATGACGCTGCTAATCTCCTCTCCCCTCCCTTCTCCCCACCGAAAGGACGCTGTCCTTTCCGACAGTACATTCCCAGCAAGCCGGGCCAAATACGGCATCAAGTCGTGGGTGGCCTGCGACGCCAAGTCCAGCTACGCTTGGAAGATGCAAGTCTACACCGGCAAGGCGGCCGCCCCGAGAAGAACCAGGGCGCCCGCGTCGTCCTCGATCTGACCCAGGGACTGCCGGCCGGTCACAACGTCACGTGTGACAATTTCTTCACCTCCTACGAACTGGGCCAGCGGCTCCTCGAGAGGAACCTCACCATGGTGGGCACGGTGAGAAAGAACAAGGCCGAGCTCCCGCCCGCGCTGCTCGAGTCAAAGGGCAGACAGGTCCTGTCCTCCAGGTTCGCCTTCACGCCCACCGCCACTCTAGTGTCCTACCAGGCAAAGAGAAATAAGAACGTGCTACTTCTGAGCACGCTGCACGCGGAGCCCGACGTTAGCGATCGCCGCGACCGGAAGCCGGCCCTCATCCTAGACTACAACTGCAACAAGGGCGGCGTGGACAACCTAGACAAGGTGGTCGGCACCTACAGCTGCAGACGGATGACCGCCCGCTGGCCCCTGGTCATCTTCCACAACATCCTCGACGTGTCCTCCTACAACGCCTTTGTCATATGGCGAGAGATCAAGCCCGACTGGATGCCTGGGAAGCGGAACAAGAGGAGGGTGTTCCTGGAGCAGCTCGGAAAGGCACTCGTCAAGCCCTTGATCCAAAGAAGGCATCGTCTCCCCCGCACCCAAGCCGCGTCCGCACTTGTCAAAGTCCTACAGAGTGCCACCGCCGAGGCTCGTCCGCCAGCCCGGGAGCAAGCCGCTGGCCCGGCCGCCGCCGCCCCGGCCGCCCCGCCGGTGGCGAGTAAGAGGAAGAGGTGTCAGCTCTGCCCACCCAAGAAGGACGCCAAGACACACACCACGTGCTGTAGGTGTAAAAAATACATCTGCAAAGGCTGTTCACACGCGTACTGTCACACTTGTGCCTTTAGCCAAGACGGGACAGGGTGACCCGGGGGGGACACTGTGTGGTAGGCATAATAGGAGGACAACGGGAGGGTTATGGACCGGAACTATGTCGGTAGATATTAAGGTAGGTGTAAGTGGAGCTCCCTTGGTTTCAGGGGTAGGTGTGTGCTTGTTGTCTCTCCAACTGGATGATCTACTTATTTGGGGAGGGTTGTCCTGTGGTGGAGGTTAGGTTTTTGTTCGTATTTTATGTTATGTTTGGTAGGAAAGGATGGTGTTGTCTTCAGCGTGGGTATGTATGTACTCCCCCTGGTCGGGGTAGGAGAGGTAATGTGCTATGTGGTGTGGTGTGTCCACCATTTCCAGATGGCTGTGGCAGTCGTGAGGGTCCAGTGGAGGCAGTCCTGGAGGGTGTGGAATTCGGTGGTGGGTAGAAGGGGGATGTGTGGGTGGTTTTTGATATATCTGTTAAGGGTGTCCAGATTGATTCTCTCCTCCAGTGGCATTTTTGGGGAGTGGTTGATCAGTGGGATGAATATATCTGCGTTGGGGAAGGCTAGGGTGGCCGTGTAGTAGAGGTTGGAGATGTTGGCGTGGTGTTGGGTGGCGTTCCCTTGTTCCCTGTTGTTGAGGCCGAAGGAGAGGATCAATTTGGTGACCAGGGTTCTCCCTTGGGTAGGAGGAGTTTGATCATCCCTGTTGCGTGTTCGATTAGGGCTCCTGGTTCGATTTGGGTCTGGTCTGAGTGGATGAGGGGTAGTTTGCAGATGTTTGAATCGCCCATGATAAGGATGGTGCGGAGTGGTTTGATTCTCCAACTGCTTTTGTTTCCTTTGTGTGGGTTTCTCCTGAAGTGGCTGTTGTTGGCTATGTAGGGAGGTGTCAGTGCCGGTGGTGTCCTGGGGAGGTCTGAGGATGGGGTAGATGTTGTCGTGGGTACCGGGAGACCGGTCATGCTGGTAGAGGGTTGGGGGTGGTAGTTGCCCTATCCGTGGGTTTGTGGTGTTTTAGTAGTTGCCTCCGTGATGGTGGGGGGTCTCAAGATTGGTGAGGTCTCTTCCCCGGGTTTCGTAGAGTATTCCTGTGGTTTGGTGTTTTGTGGAGAGGAGGGATCTCTGCTCGTAGGGGTGGGGGGTTTGTATGGAGGTGGCCTGAGTGTTGTCCTGGTGTAGGGTTGTGGATCGTGGGGTGGTGGCGAGGGCGTTGAGTTTTTCCACCTGTGAAGCTGCGTTCATGAGTGCCTCGTCTTCGATGACGTTCAACTCCAACAGGTACTGTGGGGATGGTGGTTGGTAGGGGTGTAGTGGTGAGAGTGGTGGTCCTGAGAGTGCGGGTGGATTGGTGGTTAACATCTGGAAGGTGGGGAGGTATGGGTCCGTGGCTGCCCATTTGTTGATGGTTTCTTCTATCCCCTGGGATTGGGGAGGATGGCACTTCTTTTTCTGTGGTACGGGGCTGATCAAGGATTTCCATGTTTTGGGTAAGCCTTTGGGGATGTGCTGTGACTGGGTTGACATTCCACCCTGGTTTGGGTATGGGATGGCATAGAAAGATCAGAGGCCACCTTAGCACTCTGCCTCTGCTCCTTTCCCTCAATCACCCTGGTCAGGGTATGATCTTGGGTTAGGTTAGGAGGGTTTGTGTTCCCTGAAGGGAGCCCTCCCTGTACCACCCTGGTCAGGGTATGGCTGGGTCTTTGGATCCCCAGAGGCCGCTTTCTGTGAGAGGGTGCCTTGGTCTGTAGTGTTGGGTTGGGGAAATGTTTTTCCCTGGGGTGGTGTTGGACCCCGAAGGGAGGGGGTAGATGCCTTTTGGGATGGGTTCCGTTCTGATGTGAGGCGTCTGTTGGTTCGTGGAGGAGGTGGGATGATCCTGGTGTGTTTTGTTGGTGTGGCTCCCTCGTGCTCGTCCTGGTTGTTGGGTTGGCTGAAGGTAAGCGGGGGGCTTAAATTGGCTCAGGTCTCTGGTGGGCCAGAACCCGTTGAAGTTGGGGAGTGAGTCTCTAATATCCTGTAGGAGGCGATCCAGGAGTGGTCCGCTGAGGAGTTTCTGGGCCCAAAGAATGCCTAGGTACCAGGTTTCCTGCCAGTCGGAGCATGATGGTGTGTTACAGAGTAAGGCGTAGGTTTTGGCTACCTCCTCCCTGTAGTGCTGTTGTAGGATCTGGTGGTTGGATTCTATCCAGAGTGAGGAGGCCAAGGAGAGTGCCGTCAGTGTGGTGTCTGATGCCCCTGCCGGGGTGAAGGTTGCCGTGAGTATCCTGGCTTTGTGGATATATCCGGGAGGTAGGTTGCTACCTGAGAGGTAGTAGCTAGTAGCCTCTAAGTGGTGTCTGATGCCCCTGCCGGGGTGAAGGTTGCCGTGAGTATCCTGGCTTTGTGGATGTATCCGGGAGGTAGGTTGCTACCTGAGAGGTAGTAGCTAATAGCCTCTAAGTGGAGTCTGGCTCTGATGAGTTTGGAGAGTGTCCGTGCTCTGGCGTTGATGCTGGTAGAGGTCTGTGGTGCCCCGATGGTGTAATGTAGTGTTGATGGGTCAGTGGTTGGTGAGACCAGGTTGTCCCGGGGGCTCGGAGTGGTGGTAGTGGGGACCTGCTGTTCCGCTGGTTTGGCAGTACTTCTGGGGGTGGAGCAAAGTGTAGAGGTATCGGTCCTGTGGTGCTGGGTAGGGTGTCTGGAGATTGGTTTGAGGAGAGTGTGGGTACTCCAGGTGTGTGGCTTCAGTGTATGATGTCCATCGCTGTGGTCATAGGGTTTTGGGGTATCTGGGGCGGAGAGGAGTCTGTGGTGGGTGTGGCTCCTAGGTATCCCTCCGGTGTGTCCGGACTGTCCCTGTGTAAGGGATTGTTTTTCAGGTGGTCCGTGTGCCTCCTAGGTCGCCTTTGGGTGGTTTGTGGTGGTGTTGTTCTGTGGAGGGGGGGGATCTGTGTCCTGTAGGTCTCCTGGAGGTCCTGGAGTTGGATGGTGTGAGGTAGGCTGTAGAGTTTGTTGGCCGGCTGGGGATGTCATCAAGAACTTTCTCCTTGCGTCCCAGTTTGGGTGGGGTGGGAGTGTAGTAATCCGGTGGCTGGGTCTGGTCATCCCTTTTGGAACCGTGAAGAGGTTCTACCTGGTGGGAGAAAAGAGACCAATTGGTGTGGGGTATTTCTCCCGTTGTGTGGGAGCCTGAAAAAAGAGGTTTGAGGTTAGGCGAAATCGACGTTCCTGCAATGAGACTAGGTTGCCAGTCGAAACTTTTTTCGGCTGGCCCCTCTGAGCGTCTCTTCTTAAAAGGTGTAGAGGGTCTAAGTGAGTATCTATGCCCAGTCAAAAGATTTTGGCCCGTTTTGTGGTGGAGTAGGGGGTCTGAGTTGCCATCAGAGTGCCCGGGGTCCTCGTTGTCTCGTAGATCTTCCTTTGTAGTGTGTCCCTGTGTAAAACTCAAAATAAGGGTTAGGGTTAGGTTCAATAAGTGACAGACGAATCTGGTGTGCACTGGCACAGGCAACCCCTTTAGGATAAATAGGTAAGACGTATGTATAATATACTTTAAATGACCAAAAAAAGCTATAAAAGGAAGACCAGAGTCAGACATTAAAATAGGGCTTAGGTTAAAAGCCAGAAATTCTAAACTAAGAATAAAGGCCAAGTGCCAAATTCAGAGCGGTGGTCTAGGAGAAAATGTTCGATATGAGAATCTAAAGATAAAAATAGATATGGAGAGTGAAAGATTTGGATTAAATATGGGAGTGTGGGGACATAGGGTTAGGGTTGGGAATAAAGCTGAACATTTTTAAACTATCAGTTAAGGTCAGAATTCAGATTGGGGTTCCCATAAGGGTCAGGATCAAAGTACAGGTAAAGGTTGAATCAAGATCAGATATGAGGGTCTAAAGGTCTAAGGTTAGGCATGAGGGTCTCAAGGTTAGGGTGAGGGATTGGGGTAACTAGGGGTTAAGGTTAGAATTCAGGTTAGGGTGAGGGATTGGGGTAACTAGGGGTTAAGGTTAGAATTCAGGTTAGGGTTAGGTTCAATGAGTAACAGACGAATCTGGTGTGCACTGGCACAGGCAACCCCTTTAGGATAAATGGTGAGACTTATGTATTATATACTTTAAATGACTAAGAAAAGCTATAAACGGAAGACCAGAGTCAAACATTAAAATAAGGCTTAGGTTAAAAGCCAGAAATTCTAAACTAAGAATAAAGGCCAAGTGCCAAATTCAGAGCGGTGGTCTAGGAGAAAATGTTCGGTATAAAAATCTAGAGATTAAAATAGAGTGTAGAGATTAAAATAGATATATTCAAATTAGATATGGAGGTGTAGGGACATAAGGTTAGGGTTAGAAATTAAGCTGAAGATTTGAAAGCCATAGGTTAAGGTCAAAATTCAGATTGGGGTTACCATAAGGGTCAGAGTTAAAATACAGGTCAAGGTTGAATTAAAATCAGATATGAGGGTCTAAGGGTTAAAGGTTAGGCATGAAGGTCTCAGGGTTAGGTTCAGGAATGGGGGTCCCAGGGTTAGGGTAAGGAATTAGGGTAACTTGGGGTTAAGGTTAGAATTCAGGTTGGGTTGGGGTCAGGTTCAATAAGTAAGGTTAGGCATGAGGGTCTCAGGGTTAGGGTGAGGGATTGGGGTAACTAGGGGTTAAGGTTAGAATTCAGGTTAGGGTCTACAAGGTGAACCACCCAATGAGTACAATAATAAATAAATAAAAAAGGTCCATAGTGCCATCAAACAAAGGCAAAACTCGAAATAAGTGCTGTAAAAGTATCCAAACAATCAAATAAAACCACGCCACACTAAAAGATCAAGGATATGATCAAAATAAGTGCCATCGTTTTTATGGTCTGTGAATAGATCCATAAATAAATAAGAAATAAGAAATAAACAATCATAAGTGCTATCAGACAATGGCAAATCCACCATGGACCAGTCCAAAATAAATACATAATACAATAAACAAACATTTATAATGAGTGGCTCTCCACCGGCCCCCACCACCTCCCCTCTTCCCTCCCCCACCCCAAATAGCTCATGTCATGCATGACCCCTTCCATCAGTTAGGTAAGCAAAAATAAATCAATATTTTTCATTCAGGCCCTTAGGGTCTATCGTATTGAGACGCCCAATCCAAGTTCTTTCCATCCCCTGTCGTTGTGTCCTGGACCAACTCCCATTTGTCTCCAGGCCAAAGTCACTCAAACCGTCCACTGCATGCATGCCAAAATGCAAATACAATACCGTAGTCTTATTACCCTTAGCTATCTGGTATAGGTGTTGTTTCAGTCTGACCTGTAATGCATTCTTTGTTTCGCCAATGTAAATCTTTTGGCACAATTTACACTTAATTCCATAGATCAAGTTTACAGTGGACAATTCGATCCTCTGTCTTACGAGGAACCCCAACCCCGAAAAGGCATTAACAATATACTTGGGTCTCCCCAAATATTTATCAAATTTATTAGGTACATTTTTCGTCTGGAAGGCCGAGTGGACCAGACTGTCCCCGATGATTTTATTTCTTCTATACGCTGAGATTACTCTACAATCTACCAGTCCTTCCACTGCCTGTTGAGCCTCCCTGAAATTGGACCTCAAATTCCTGCCAAATCCACTCAAACTCCCAGAGTATGTTGTAACAAATGGTATCAGATTATGTGTTTCCACTGTTTTATTGTATCCCCCTTCCCTGCCAAATAATTCCCGTACTTCTACCTTTATCCCCCTAAGGAAACGTTTGGAATATCCCCGTGGCCCCAAGGCTCTAAAAAGGATAGTTATGGCCTCCTCCACATGCTCACCCAATGTACAGATTCTATTGAACCGAATCAGCTGGGATTTAATAATCCCTCTGAAAGTATGTTTTGGATGGTAACTTGCCTTATGTAACAAGGCATGCCTATCGGTCTCCTTAAAGAAGACTTTAAGTGGCCAATGATTTAGTTACCCCATCTGAGGGTACAAATAGGACCTTAGTGTCCAAAAACTCTAGTTTTTCCCTTTGTATATTGTGAGAGGTTGTAATGGCAGGATGATGTGTATTGAGAGTTTCTAAGAAGCACTCAAAGTCCTGCATAGAACTCACCCAAATTCCAAAGATATCATCCAAATACCTAAGATATAGAAAAGGAAGGATCTGGCATTTAAGAAAAGCTGTCTCTTCCCAGAAGCCCATATATAAGTTGGCAAAGGCCGGAGCAAATTTCTTACCCATAGCAGTCCCATGGATCTGAAGATAGAACTCATCATTAAAATTGAAATCGTTCCTCAAGAGACTCAGTTCCAACAGATCTAAGATTTCCTTATCCGGACGCTGAGGATCAGGAAACCTATCAAATGCCTGTTTTATCGCCCGCAGTCCCAAAGAGGTTTCAATGTTTGTATATAATGAGTTAATATCTATTGAAAATAAGAACGCCCCTAGTGGTAATTCAAGGCCTTTAAGTTTATCAACAAAATCATATGTATCCTTAACATAAGAAGCGTGCTTCTGGGATAACGGATTAATAAAAGAATCAATATATTCAGCAATTCGGTACGATTCCGATCCACAGTCACTAACAATTGGGCGGCCACTAGGGATCTGAAAGGGCACAGACCACTCTTCCAAAGGTTTATGAATTTTTGGAAGGAGATAGAATTGTCGCGGTCTTGGCTCCTCGGGGCCCAACAGGTTGCTTGAACGAAATATACTTCTTTTCCAGCAATTCCACCAATAGCCTCTTAATCATTTTTTGAGTTTCAGATTGAATAGAGTGATCTAATGGGACATAATTTCTCCCGTTATTTAATTGGTTGTTAGCCTCCAACAAATACTGTACTCTGTCCATAATTACAATCTGTGATCCCTTATCCGCCGGTTTAATGACTATACTCTGGTTGGACCCCAATGATTTAATAGTATCTAGCTCCAATTCCGTGATATTCCCCCCAGTGACTGGACCAGGTCGGAACCTCCTAAATGCATCCAGATCCTTCCTGATCAACGTCTGAATGGATGGAAACATGGATTGTACTCTAGGTTCCCAAAAAGAGGGATCTGTAAATGGCACAAAGGGAATGTCAGTTACATAGTTAAAATGATCCAACAATTTTAGTCTCCTATGGTATAGGTGAAGGTCCCTCGAAGCTCCATCCTATCCATTATTCGGGGTGGGGATAAAAGACAATCCCGTTCCAATACCTTTCTTTCCGTCTCAGAAAGCCTATATGAGTGTGAAAGATTAGTGATATTTGAATGTGGAGCTGTATCAGGGCACTGTTCTCCCCTTACATGTTTAAATTATCCAGCCAATAGTTCAAAATCAAATTTCCTGTTTCAGGTGTCCAGTGTACTGGGTCACGTGGCAGTGTATGGAACCTAAGTTTGCTAATCTCCGGTAAATAGTTACATTGCTCTAGGATTTTTTGATTAAGTTGATCCAAGAGTACCTGTTGCTGTTTTTCCAATCTATCTGAGTAGTTGATAATTGGCACGTAGAGTACTGCATTGGGAAATTTACTTTCCGCCACTTTCAACAGTTGTTGTAGTTGTTTCCAGGAGGTCAACGCCAGCTGTTTCAAAAGGCAGTTGTTTAAACCCCCTGATAAAACCACCTTCGCCACCGTTGGGTGTTGTGCCAATTTTTCTATTACCCCTTTTAGATGGTGAAATGTGGCCCCAGGGAAGCTGTCTGCTTGCACTCTGGGGTCAGCAACCCTAGGTATCCGTGAGATATTGGAATCTCCAATTATAACAATTGGTTTTCTAATTGTAAGTTCCCAATCCCAAATTTTTCTGATAGAATTTGGGTGCCTAACTGGTTCAAAACAGGTGGATATAGGCTTCCTGACAGGTAGGTCAATCACTGGGATGGAAAAAGGGACCCCCGGGTGCGCCTCAGCTGGTACTAATCCCCTATTATTTTACTCTTACCTTGACCAAGATGCGGAGTCCCCAAGAGAGTAGCAGCGGGGACCGGAGCGGCAGCAATATGGGACCCCCAGGGGCTCAGACAAGGAGCGGCAGCACCGCGGACCCCCAGGGGCTCAGACAAGGAGAGGCAGCACCGCAGGACCCCACAGGGGGCTCAGACAAGGAGCGACAGCACCGCGGGACCCCCCAGGGGGCTCAGACAAGGGCGTAATCAGGGAACATTCCGTTTTGTTGCCACTTATCATATGTTCATCCCCCTCCTGTCCCCCAAAAGCAGCCCCCACGGTTCCCGCCCCCTCCAACTCCAGGGTCCTCCTGACCAGAGTCAGATAAAGAGGTAATTGTATTACTACATTGTAGGATAACATTACTGTATAAAGACCTCTTAGGACTATGAACAAGAGCAGACCTCACCTGTGTTTGCTTCCCACTATCAGTCCCCCCTGGCACTATCTCTGTGGTCAATGGATCTCCAGCAGGTACTTGGGATCTAGGGGAATATACATCAGCCGTAAAACTGAAACAATTCCCCCCCCGTTTCACTGGATCCAGCTCTAGAGCTGCTAGCCCGGGAGATCTCCTAAGGGAGCTCCCCCTAGGTCCATGTTTAGGCCCATTATGGACTAACCCACCTGCCGGACTGCCATCTCCCACCCCTTCCCCCTTACTGGGAGCTGGAGACAGGGCACCCGACAAGGGCGGAAAGTCCTCCATAGTCAACTGGCCTGGGCCTGCCACCTCACTGGCACCAATGCTGGCCTTGGGAAGCATAGCCTTTAACATTGCCACTGATGACTGACTAAACTTGCGTCTATACCTAGTCCTTGCCCAAGCCACAGCTCGCTCAAAGGAATTGATATCAAATCTCCCCATCTCCAGTAACCCCGCTGCCAGGACTGAATCATAATGCTCCACCAAGATACCCATATTGGTGTCCATCCAGTGGTCCGTATTTTCCTTCACCAATGCCAGAGTGCTTGAGTTAGGTGAGGAAGGCTTGATAAAAGCTGTAAGTCTAACTACCTGTTTCATCATGCCAGGTGGGAAAGACCCAGTCCTTTGTAGTTCTGCTAAAAATTCTGCATGATGGATGGCTTGTAATAATTTAAAGTACTGCTTAGTCAATTTAGGGTCGAAAGAGGTTTTAAGAGTGTCTGAGCTTAAGGTGGGTGTATTCTCCCCCAAAGTTATAGAATGAGCCAGAGGCCCAAACCTGTTGCTTCTGGGAAGCGTCATCTTCAGCCACCCCAAACAACGACCGCAATCAGAAATGTTATCCCAGCTGTCTCTACTACACCCTAGGCTGTTTTAAAAAAAGAAGAAAAACATTTTCATAAAAAGACAAGATTTAAAACCAAGAAACAACAAAACATAAAAACAATTAAGATTCTGAAGTTCCCTTGAGTTTATCCTACACAAACATTCTCTGGTAATGATCCACTTAACCAGAGGAGATTGTCCATGGACTTAGCAATGTTCAAAAGGTTAGAAAAGAAATCTCTTTCACCTTAGTCCTTTTCCAGGCATTTGTTCTCACTGGAGCTTCCTTTCGAGTGAATTTGCAGTCCAAGAGGCCTTCATGTGCTAGATTCCATAGTCCTGCCGTTTGTATAGCTTGTTAAAGGAAAACATCTGTTAAGGGAACTTTCAGAAATTAAAACAAACAAAAACCAGAGACCTGACGTTTCAGCATCATAGCTTTCTTCAGAGGTAATGAGTAGTCACCAACACCTGTGCTGATATGGGGAATTGAGGGGGCGGATCCCTTCTTGCTGAGACATATGTATGGCTTAGTCCTCCGTCCATCCCCCCCATTCTCCTCCCATCAACCGTCCCAATTTGGGTAGGTGTTTAATCATTGTGGCCTACTAGACCAACAAATTAAAACAATTAACATACTAAAACAAAAAGTCAAAGAAGTTTAAAACCCAAATAATGTATAATATGCCAGGCGCGGGCTAGGTTAGGTTCAATGAGTAACAGACGAATCTGGTGTGCACTGGCACAGGCAACCCCTTTAGGATAAATGGTGAGACTTATGTATTATATACTTTAAATTACTAAGAAAAGCTAAATCTAGAGATTAAAATAGATATAGAGAGTGTAGAGATTAAAATAGATATAAAGAGTGTAGGGATTCAAATAGATATAGAGAGTGTAGAGCAGGGGTCCCCAAACTTTTTCCTGTGAGGGCCACATAACTTTTCCCTTCTCTGATGGGGGGCCGGTGTCAGTTTGTAACAGAAAAAGTGTGACGATCGTAGGGGAGCTTAAAAAATTTATTGTTTTCCAGAAAGCCACACATAACCAAATAACCCTTTCCAGGTTCTTTACAGAAAAAAAGTCAGGAAACAAATAATAACACTATTAATGAAATAAATAATAACTAAATAACCCTCTCTGAGTTCTTCACAGAAAAAACAGGAAATAAATAATAACTAAATAACTCTCTCTGGGTTCTTCATAGAAAAAAAAGCCATGGAACATTAACTTTCTGTCGTGCCATGCACAATCTTAACAGATAAAAGTTCAGCTCAGTTGTCAGAGCAGAATCTCTCTGACACATATGAGCAGTCTCTTAAAGTTCTTGTGTTCCTTCCTTATAATCATTTTGTAGGTTCCAGTAGGCTTGTAGACACCGCTGTTTGCAGCTCTCTCTCATCAACTTCCCTGTGAAAACCACAAAAGAAGCAGGTTGATAAACTGAACTAAGTGATACAGCACCTACACAGCACAATACATCAAATCAAATCAAATCAAATTTTATTTGTCACATACACATGGTTAGCAGATGTTAATGCGAGTGTAGCGAAATGCTTGTGCTTCTAGTTCCGACAATGCAGTGATAACCAACAAGTAATCTAACTAACAATTCCAAAACTACTGTCTTATACACAGTGTAAGGGGATAAGGAATATGTACATAAGGATATATGAATGAGTGATGGTACAGAGCAGCATACAGTAGATGGTATCGAGTACAGTATATACATATGAGATGAGTATGTAGACAAAGTAAAGAAAGTGGCATAGTTAAAGTGGCTAGTGACATAAGAATGCAGTCGATGATCTAGAGTACAGTATATACATATGCATATGAGATGAATAATGTAGGGTAAGTAACATTATATAAGGTAGCATTGTTTAAAGTGGCTAGTGATATATTTACATAATTTCCCATCAATTCCCATTATTAAAGTGGCTGGAGTTGGGTCAGTGTCAATGACAGTGTGTTGGCAGCAGCCATTCAATGTTAGTGGTGGCTGTTTAACAGTCTGATGGCCTTGAGATAGAAGCTGTTTTTCAGTCTCTCGGTCCCAGCTTTGATGCACCTGTACTGACCTCGCCTTCTGGATGATAGCGGGGTGAACAGGCAGTGGTTCGGGTGGTTGATGTCCTTGATGATCTTTATGGCCTTCCTGTAACATCGGGTGGTGTAGGTGTCCTGGAGGGCAGGTAGTTTGCCCCCGGTGATGCGTTTTCACTACCAGTATGGTTGTAAAGATGGATTTTATCCCAGTAGATTTTATTATGATTATATTTGTTAATGCTCAGAATGACTCATTCAAGTCAGAAAAGTGAGCTTACCTATGTATGTTCTTCAGTGTGAACTGTGGGCCTGCATCTGGCTGGTGAGAAGTTGAATATCAGGTTCCATTCTAGTTACAGCCAGTCTCAAGCACTGATGCAAATGTTCATCTGTCAATCTTGATCTCATCAGGGTTTTTAGCAGTTTCATGCGAGAAAAGGTTTTCTCGCAGATATACGTACTGCCAAAAACTGTGGACATTTTCATTGCGTGTTTTTTGATGTTTGGATATGTGTCGTTTGGGAGGGCGGCATAGAAGTCAATGAGACTGTTGGGCTTGAATGCGTCTTTCAGAACATCACAGTTCTGTAACTCAGCCAACTCAAACTGATATGAAGGCTGGGCTTCATCAATGTCGGCAACAAAGGGGTTCTGAAAAAGACGGATTTCTTTTGCATGAACATGTAGTTCACTGAATCGCACACCGAACTCCGCCTTCAGCATTTCCAGTGCTTCCACGCACTTTTCAGCTGGGAACGGGACCGCTGGGTTCTCTGTCGACAGGTTTTGGGTAGCAGGAAGATGGACGAAGTTGCGCTTTTTCACTTGTTCCAAAAGCAGCGCTAATTTCACCTCAAATGCTTTTATGTGTGAATACATGTCGCAAATGAGTTTCCCCTCGCCTTGTAGCTGCAAGTTAAGGCTGTTAAGTATTTCTGTCACGTCTGTTAAAAATGTGAGGTGCCATTTCCATTCTGGGTCGATCAGCTCTGGGACCGTTTTGTCTTTTAAATGAAGAAATGCGTTAATTTCGGGTAGCAGCTCGTAAAAACGCCTCAAAACTCTGCCCCGGCTCAGCCATCGGACCTCTGTGTAGTACATGTAAAGAATTGCTATTATGCAGGAGACCAATCTACTGCTAAATACGTGGCTATTGCATTGTTATAACTGAGACAACACATAGCAACGTATTTTCACATTAAAGCCTGTGGGGTCCCCTACAGGATAGCTCCCACATTACACACATAATCTCCCTTTTAAACAAACACTGTGTGCCCGAAGAAGATTCTACGATGACGGACAGACAACTGAGCCAATGGCAGAAGACTACAGACTACAACCAGCTGAACCAATCCGGAGATCCGATCTTCCTAGAGTCAACCTACTTTCTGTGACGTATATAAGGGCTGTGCTGACTGTTTACGCGCTCTCTGCCTGCTGTTCCAACACGAACTAACGGAAGAGCCGTATTTACGTGTACCAGATATTCTCCCTCTGAAATAAACTGTCGCTTGTCGTACAATTTTAACACCTGGTCTGAATCGATCCTTAACCGGCTCACCCTTCTAATATCCTTTTATCAACAAAACATGGTAGCCAGAGGATGGTTGAATAACGGTCCGGTCGAAGTGAGTTGATTGGGTGTGAGAAGGAGAGTGACGGAAGGACGGTTCCAAAAAAGAGACGGGTGAAAGAAATTCGGGGGAGGACAATAATTCTGCTCAACTCGGGAAACTGATCTAAAAGGTGCACCATAAACAAGGTAAGCAAAACCTGTTAAATCAAACTTTGCATATTGTCGTATAGTCTGTCTAAATTCTGATCAGTATTTCCGAGTAAGTATGAATTCTTGTGTAAATTTATAATTTGCTGACGAGTCAAAGAACAGTAGAGTGAACATATGTGGTACAAACCGGCGACGGCCGGGTGATTAAATCATTGATGAGGTATCAGTAAGGGGATAGCTGATTACTATTCATTAAATCTGGCGCCGAGGGGATAAATTGTCATTTTGTCCCGTGACCCGGTCAGCGCAGTCTGATAGCTTTCAATGATGAGGGATCACTTTTGAGGCCTGTTGTTCCGATAGGGGTTAAAGATAATTCTGATAGGGATCGAACATGTGTAATTATTAGTTTCGATAGGGGTCAGAGATAATTTTAATAGGGGTCGGACATGTGTATAATTCTGATAGGGATCAGCACGATAGAGATTAGGGATAGATATCAGTAAGGGGATAGCTAATTGCTATTCATTAAACCTGGCGCCGAGGTTGTCCCGCGACTCGGTCGAAGTCCAGTCTGATAAGAGGTCCAATGATAAAGATAAGCTGATAGGGGTCAGAGAGATAACGTGTATTTGTAACTGTTCATATTAAAATGTAATGTGGTTGTAATCGTCTCCATTAAGATTGTTGATGGTTTGAGAGACAGAGAGAGAGAGAGAACTCAAGAAGGGTTATTGAATAAATCCGAAAATTCTGTGTTGTATGTAAACTTCCATGTTGTATGTATCTATAACTTCTGTGTAAAATGTATAATCAGGAACAAAATGACTGATGTATAATTGAAATAAGATCTGAATATAATATTTAATATTGCGACTATATAGTCGAATAGATCCCTTGGTTGCGCGCTCCACGAAAGCTATACCAACCCAATCAATCGTTTTCTCGAACTGAATATACAAGGAAAAGCTCTGAGGCAGAGTGTGAGCAATAGTGTCTCCTCGAATACATCGTTGTTATTAACTAACGACGGGCTAAGTATATTCTAATTATATTCAAGTAGTCTGGTAAAATTCCGATTAAGTTACGATTAATTTCCGATTGAATTAAATTGAATCACGATTAAAAATTCACAATGGCGACCCCCAATACTCCAAAGCTGAAGTTTAATGAGTTCCTAGAAAAAAATGGAATATAGATCAGGGGAAAGGGACAGTGGAAGGATATAAAGAAAGTCTGGGAGGGAGTAAAGTTAAGATGGACGCAAGCAGGTTACCTAGGAGGGGACTGCCAACTGGGGTCCAGTTGAAAACAATGGAATGTGGGTTAAGAGAGAAAGAGGCAGAAAAGAACAAAATTCACGTATTTAAGAAAGAAGGGTCAGATACGAAGGGAGCGAGATTAATGAGAATCCTAATTGAGGGAAAACTTTGGGCGTTTAAATTAGTGCTATTTTCTGTTGTTCAGATGCCGGAGTAACAAATACAGATAACTGTAAATTGGGTCTATTTGCGGAGAATCTCAGTTCCATAGCATTGGTGGTTCAGTGGTGGAGTTCTTGCCTGCCACGTGGGAGGCTGGGGTTCGGTTCCCAGCTGAGGTGTAAAGAGTAGTTATATATGTCTGAGTTTTTTGTTTTAATTAAACTAATTGTTTTGCAGAGAAAGTTATAGTCACTAGTATTGGTATAAGATATAAACTGAACGTTTTAAATAGTTTGTTTGGTTCAAATTGAAAGACTAATTCATTCAACTTAATATAAGAACGGAGATTTTGATGCAAGGCGATGTCTGTTCACTAAATGATTTGTTGGGAATAATACATTGGGAAAAGAGTCGTAATTAAAAAATGCTAATTCAAAGACGAGACAGTAACTTAATTCTGAATAATAACGGGGGAACAATTACGATAGATTTGTGTCCATCGAAATGTTTTTATAAGATTAGCGAATTGAGAGATGTTGATTGATGTTGTAAACTCTAATTCAGGATTCAACAGATGTGATAAATTAGGTTTGGTTTATCGAACCCGAAATACTGTTGTTGCAGACAGCCAACCATTATTTACAATGAGTTGAAAATCGTTGCGAAATGAGTCAAGATTGAGCGCTTGTTGATGACATCACTTGCGAGGTTTCCGTCGCTTGACTGGAAATGATGTCTTGACTGGGGGTGACAGAGAAAATGGTTAGTGTCCTTTAGAACCGGAGGTGCGGGCTACGATAATGTTGAGTCACTTTTCAGAAGATGATAAACATTTATTAGTGGTGGGACTGAAATACATTTTTAAAAACGGAGTATGTAAATCGTCAGGAAAGATGCTAAAAACTAGCAGCTGATTCGCTGGGTGGGTATCATTGATTTGTGGCGTTTATTTGGACTGTAATTGGGCCGTGAGAGAGAGGGATTGGATGTCTGAGTCATAAAACATCGCGATGGTGGATTCTGATGGTTGTTGATTCTTGGTTTGATCGTTTGAATAGCACCAGTGAATTTGAGCACTGTTTCCATTATGTGGAACGGTGTCAGGGTATTAATGGTGAAAAGCAACCTCTATGGTAAAACATAATTGTACATGTTTCGGTAAACTAGCGAGGTTGAATTTGGTTATTTGAACATTTCCCTTGATACGTAGACATACGTAACAGGGGCAAGTTGTTTTTCCTTGAGGAACACGCAGATGGTGTTTTGTTTTATTGAGATGTAAATGTGAGTTGAAGGAGCCAAGGGAAAATACGTTATTTTTATTAAATATCAGGGATTATAATCTTGGGGAGAATGAGGCCATAAACGACCAAATTGGAAAGGCCTGGAAGTTTTGATTAATCATTAAGGTTTGCAAATATATACACATAAAACATTTGTTAGGACTATTTGTTTTGGTGCAAAGGTATTTTAAAGAGACACGCTCAAATATGGAACTTTATGAGTTTTTATTTTATGAGTTTTAAATTACACAAGTGAATTTGGATTTTAAGGATAAAGGGTTCTTTAATATGTCTAATGTAGTATAGAACTTGACTATAAAAGGGTGGGTTGACTCATGGACCTTATCATGACTGTCTTCTAAGGTCTGATCAGCCTTAGGGGAGATTCATTGGTATAATGAATGTGGTCATATTGAGATACTAGTTTTAAGGTAAATTCATTATAAAGGAGTTTAGGTTAGGAGGTTAGGATAGGAGATATATTAAGCCAATAGGGCAGGGAATTACATAGAAAAATAAGTTTCAGTTCTTAGGGGTGATAAATTACTGTAGATAAGGAATTCTGCACTCTGCAACATATATTAAATTCATGTTATTGTCAGATAGAATACTGAGGGTCCTTGAAGGAAGGATTTTGATATGATAAGCATTTGTTTTGAATTTTTTTTGACCATTAGGGGTTAAAAAAAAAAAAAAAAAAAAATAGTATTAAATTTAACAGGTATATAGGACATCTGTGATGATTTAGGATTATTGTTAGGTTGATTAAGGAAATGTAAGGACTTTAGAGATTGACACTCATAGACATGATTTTAGATAAAGTCAAACAGTTAGAAACTTAGTGGTATTTGAGAAATATGAGAGAAAAGGTTTAAATTGGTAAATATATATTTAAGAAAATATATAAGTAGCGCAGATAGTTCTTAAGTAGATAAGAAACTTGACAGGGAATTGGTACTGGATTGACGCCCAAGGGAGAATTGGACATGTGGAAAACTAAAAGGGGCTCCTTCATGATGATGTCAGACATAAGGATAATATACTAATCTTACCTAAGTCATTATTTAGAGTAGGTAAGGTTGATACCTGGGCAGAGTCAGGTATCAAAAGGGGGATGGGTAAATTGTGGTCTAGGATAGGATGGGGCTTATTGGATAAGAAACTAATAAAATAAAAAAATGTAAGCTAACAATTGGGAATAGAAGTTAAAGATAAAATCAGATAAAACATATGAGAAATAGTTTGTTAACCAAGCCTGTATGTCCAGGATTTTATGCATTACAGGTGAACTACAGGTGAAGTCACTCAATCCAGTCCCAGAGGCTTGGGGACCATAGAAGACCCCTGGTGACAGCTAGCTGAAAGAGCTACCCAGATTCATATCGCACGGCGGAAGGGTAAGACATTTTTTCACTGTCGGACAATAAACAGAGTTCGGGAGAAGAACTGGAATTAACAGAGTTCCGGGGGCCAACTCTCGAATGAAGTAACCCTACCTGTCCTATCACCCCTGTTTTTGTTCATAGAAGTGAAGATGTGTCTGGCTCTGGCTAAGTGATGTGTATTTTGTTCCAAAATAAGCATAAGAAATCCCTAGATCTGGGTAGACAAGAAGTTAGAGTAGAGATTACATGATAACCGACTTCGGACAGTTCTAGGATTGGAGAAGAGGGTATCCTTATAGCATGGGGGATCCCACAAGGGTGGATAGGTTTTCCATGATATGGGGAAACCTGGGAGCAATGTTGAACTTTGTAAAGGTGATGAAATCCTACTAACCATCAAAACTATTAAGCTCTCTGATGCAGGCACTCACTCCCTCGGACTACAAAGGACGAGGACAGACATGATGGGTGTGTTTTCTATTAAGGTACTGCCAAGACCAGAGGTAACCGGACACACTCCTCTACCACCACTGTGTTAAAAATACCATTCAGGTAATTAATGTTAGAGACTATTCGGCTATGGATCAATTAGAAACTGAGACTGGTTTTGATAGTAGGGACAATTTGTGGCTGTCTTATATGAGGTACACAGCTAAAACCCTGAGAAGAAAGGACTGTATTATTTGTAGTCATGATAGACCTGTTCTGGCTACACACCCATTTGCTGTAGGAGAAGGAGAGGGGTGGTTGTGTATTTTGAGAAGTTTTTACCAGGTTAAGCCCAATTCAACCCTCTGTTCCTCTTTGAGCCTTGTGTTTCCTGCAGTACCTCCTCATCGGGCCTCTTGGGGTGTTGAGGCATATGGGGGCAATTACGAGTGCATCACGGGTACAGGTAATGGCATTGATTATGGGAGATTGCCTGAAGCTGATTGCAGGAGTAACATAACCATTAATTCCACTTGGCCAGTTACAGGCCTAAACCAAACTAGTGGTCTGGCTGATGTATGTTGGATGAGTGGAGCCAAAAGAGTGCTGAGACCCATTCTTAGAGGAGAATGGCAAGGTACGTGTGGTCTGACCAGTTTGATAATTCCACTGACCATTGTTGATGTTGTTGCTGAACAGCTGCTGAGTTCTGTAACCAGGGGACCTGAAAACATTCCATCCCATGGGAGACATAGATGTAGTGCTCCATGGACAGAGGATGTAGTTGACATACACACTAACCTGTTGGGAGTGCCAGTGGGGATTCCTCATGAGTTTCAGGCCTTGGGTAGGAATGATGGACTCTGGCACTTACTACCTACTATGGGTCTAGCCATGGTGGATGCTAGACAGACTGCATGGACTAATTATATCTACTATGGTCAACAGCGTTTTGTGAATTACTCCGTGATGCACTCACTAGTATGTCTGAACAGCTTGAGGCCTGCATTTGGGGTTTCTCTTGGCCTGGTTTGGTAGACAGAATAGACTTGCCTTGGATATGCTTCTTGCCAGTCAGGGGGACGTCTTTTTGCAAGATGTTGTGCCTTTTGACAATGTTGCACCCCATATATTCCTAATACCAGTCCAGATGTGTTTGTATGTTTTAAATTCTGTTAAATCTAAGGCGGGGTTGATGCACTATCTGCTTGTTTAAGATGAGGCTTTTTGTGCCCTACCACCTTGGGGTGGAGGAGTCTGTTCTCTTGGCCTGGTTTGGAAGTTACACTGGTAGGATGGTTACTGGATTTCTGACCCTAATTCTTGTATTATTTGTTATTGATGTGATGTGCTGCTTGCATCATACCGTGTTTTGAGAAGTCTGTTACAGATGTGGTGAGGGCTTCAGGCATGATGCCTTTGCTTGATGCTCCAGTTGGCGATGCCGATAGGGCATGCTTTCAGGGAGGATGGGACTGACTGATGATGACACATGGTTTGGAGTCCCTGGGTGGCAAGGAGCCCACCTGGTACAGGATAGGAGTAGCTGAGAGGACCAGATGGTTTCTAATAATTCTTTACTCTGTTTTCCATGACCAAAGTTTTATCCTACATCTTACATGTCAATAACAATAAAGTTTTATCCTGTTTTTGATAAGTGACACCCTTGGGGGAACAAAAGGCATACAACAAAGGCATATATAACTTGTTATTAGTAATAAACTTTTTATTATTTTCATGAAATGCTATGACTGCTGAAATAAAGGATAATTGAGTGACACCTAGCTGGTGTCAAAAGGGGGACCTAAATTTCACACTATTTTCTTTTGTTCTGTTTTTGAATGAGCTGTTCTCTTTTGACATGAAGGTAGTTTAAACTTTGTAACTGTTATATGATTCATTGCTGAGTTTTTGTTCACACCCTAGGGGTTATTTTACATTATAGCCATTACCATATATATGATTGAATATTATCTGCTGTTGCCTTGTGTGGATGTATGTATGTGTTATGCTACCTAGCTGATTTGAAACATTGTTAAAAGTATCAGGGCCATGGAACTTTCTCATGCTGGAAAAATACAGAAGGAGGGCACATTCAGAGCGTGGGGTTGCGAGAACAAGCGGTCTTTTTGGTTAGATAACAGGAGCCAGGTGCGAGATAACGGTATGGAGCATGAGACCCATCTTTCAGTTTTTGCAGCAATTTTGGGAGGGGATCCAGTTGCTTTTATTGATTAAGCTTCTCCATTGTATGTCGTGTCCCATCTGGGATGGGAAGAGGGGGAAATTATTTTTCTTTGTGGGCCATTTCCGGATAGACATACCTAGTTTAGGATATTTTTCCTTTTTGGATTATGTCTTCGTTTTTGCTTGGAGTAATGTATCTGGACTATATCACATCTCTTAGGAGATGTGAAGAGAGAGTATCAAACTTTTTCCTGCTGGAAAAAGTTGGCTAATGTGGACAATAATTTTTACTTTTATTTTGAGCTGTTCTCCGCTCTGTTAAATGAGGGTTGTAAGTTCCTAGGTGGCTGGTAGCCAACTTAGTACATAGTGGGATTGAATGGAGAACATGATGGTAATACATAAATATCTATTTCTGTTTAATACCGTGCCTTATTTCATAGTCCTTTTGGGAGAAGTTTCTCTTTGTGTCTGGATCTAGTTAGGTTGTGTCACGTCTCTGGTGAGACGTGAAGAGAGGGTTTTGTAAAGAATTGCTATTATGCAGGAGACCAATCTACTGCTAAATACGTGGCTATTGCATTGTTATAACTGAGACAACACATAGCAACGTATTTTCACAGTAAAGCCTGTGGGGTCCCCTACAGGATAGCTCCCACATTACACACATAATCTCCCTTTTAACCGAACACTGTGTGCCCGAAGAAGATTCTACGATGACGGACAGACAACTGAGCCAATGGCGGAAGACTACAGACTACAACCAGCTGAACCAATCCGGAGATCCGATCTTCCTAGAGTCAACCTACTTTCTGTGACGTATATAAGGGCTGTGCTGACTGTTTACGCGCTCTCTGCCTGCTGTTCCAACACGAACTAACGGAAGAGCCGTAATTACGCTGTACTACATATTTTCACTCTGAATAAACTGTTTACTTGTCATAAAATTTACCACTTAGTCTGAATCGATCCTTGACCGGCTCACCCATCTACATATCCAATTGCTAACAGAAATGGTACGCAGAGGATGGTTAACTAACGGTCCAGTCGAAGTGAGCAGATTGGGTGTGAGAGAGGGGTGAGAAATGCGTGGAGAGGAAGATTCGAGAAGGACGGGTGATTTGATTTTCGGGGGGTGGACAACAATTCTGCTCAACTCGGGAAACTGATCTAAAGGTGCACCATAAATAAGGTAAGCAAAACCTGTTAAATCAAACTTTGCATATTGTCGTATAGTCTGCCTAAATTTTGATCAGTATTTCCGAGTAAGTATGAATTCTTGTGTAAATTTATAAATTTGCTGACGAGTCGAAAAGAACAGTGTAGTGAAGATATGTAGAAACAAGCCAGCGACGGCTGGTGTGATATAAATCATTGATGAGATATCAGTAGGGGATAGTTAATTACTATTCATTAAACCTGGAACCGAGGGGATAAATTGTAATTTTGTCCCGTGACCCGGTCAGCGCAGTCTGATAGCTTTCAATGATGAGGATCACTTTTGAGGCCTGTAGTTCCGATAGGGGTTGGAAGATAATTCTGATAGGGGTTAGTCGGACATATAATTAATTAGTTCCGATAGGGGTTGAGATAATTTTGATGGGGCTGGACATGTGTGTATTAATTCTGATAGGGGTTAGTGTGATATAAATCAGGAATAGAGATCGGTAAGGGGATAGTTAATTACTATTCATTAAATCTGGCACCGAGGGGGAAATGGTAATTTTCTCCATTAAGACCCGGCACGACTCAGTCCGATAGAAATTCACTGATAGGGATCGGCTTTCAGAGGTCAGAGAGATAACGTGTATTAATTCTGATATTGTTAATTCGATAGGGGTCAGTAGGGGATAGAGTTGAATTCTAGAGTTGAATTCTATCCAGTAAATCCGCTCAGTTCGGTCTGATAGGGTCTCGATTAATAAGGTCAGAGATATAACCTGTAATTGTGTGTTTTGTCTTGTTTTGTCTATTTGTAACTGTTTATATGAAAATGCAAGGTGGTTGTAATTGTTTCCATTAAGATTGTTGGTGGTTACATAGAAATGAGAAAGAGGCAGAAAAGAACAAAAATCACGTATTTAGGAGGGAGGGGTCAGATACGAAGGGAGCGAGATTGATGAGAATCCTGATTGAGGGAAAACTTTGGGCGTTTAGGTTGGTGCTGTTTTCTGTTGTTCAGATGCCGGAGTAACAAATGCAGATAACTGAAAATTGGGTCTATTTGCGGAGAATCTCAGTTCCATAAGCATTGGTGGTTCAGTGGTAGAATTCTCGCCTGCCACGTGGGAGGCCGGGGTTCGGTTCCCAGCTGAGGTGTAAAGAATAGTTATATATGTCTGAGTTTTTGGTTGTAATTGAACTGGTTGTTTTGCAGAGAAAGTTATAGTCACTAGTATTGGTATAAGATATAAACTGAACGTTTTAAATAGTTTGTTTGGTTCAAATTGAAAGACTAATTCATTCAACTTAATATAAGAACGGAGATTTTGATGCAAGGCGATGTCTGTTCACTAAATGATTTGTTGGGAATAATACATTGGGAAAAGAGTCGTAATTAAAATGCTAATTCAAAGACGAGACAGTAACTTAAATCAAATTAATTCTGAATAATAACGGGGGAACAATTACGATAGATTTGTGTCCATCGAAATGTTTTTATAAGATTAGCGAATTGAGAGATGTTGATTGATGTTGTAAACTCTAATTCAGGATTCAACAGATGTGATAAATTAGGTTTGGTTTATCGAACCCGAAATACTGTTGTTGCAGACAGCCAACCATTATTTACAATGAGTTGAAAATCGTTGCGAAATGAGTCAAGATTGAGCGCTTGTTGATGACATCACTCGCGAGGTTTCCGTCGCCACGGAAATGATGTCTTGACTGGGGGTGACAGAGAAAATGGTTAGTGTCCTTTAGAGGAGGTGCGGGCAATAATGTTGAGTCACTTTTCAGAAGATGATAAACATTTCTACATTTTTAAAAAGGAGTATGTAAATCGTCAGGAAAGATGCTAAAAACTTGCATCTGATTCGCTGGGTGGGTATCATTGATTTGTGGCGTTTATTTGGACTGTAATTGGGCCGTGAGAGAGAGGGATTGGATGTCTGAGTCATAAAACATCGTGATGGTGGATTCTGATGGTTGTTGATTCTTGGTTTGATCGTTTGAATAGCACCAGTGAATTTGAGCACTGTTTCCATTATGTGGAACGGTGTCAGGGTATTAATGGTGAAAAGCAACCTCTATGGTAAAACATAATTGTACATGTTTCGGTAAACTAGCGAGGTTGAATTTGGTTATTTGAACATTTCCTGATACGTAGACATACGTAACAGGGGCAAGTTGTTTTTCCTTGAGGAACACGCAGATGGTGTTTTGTTTTATTGAGATGTAAATGTGAGTTGAAGGAGCCAAGGGAAAATACGTTATTTTTATTAAATATCAGGGATTATAATCTTGGGGAGAATGAGGCCATAAACGACCAAATTGGAAAGGCCTGGAAGTTTTGATTAATCATTAAGGTTTGCAAATATATACACATAAAACATTTGTTAGGACTATTTGTTTTGGTGCAAAGGTATTTTAAAGAGACACGCTCAAATATGGAACTTTATGAGTTTTTATTTTATGAGTTTTAAATTACACAAGTGAATTTGGATTTTAAGGATAAAGGGTTCTTTAATATGTCTAGTGTAGTATAGAACTTGACTATAAAAGGGTGGGTTGACTCATGGACCTTATCATGACTGTCTTCTAAGGTCTGATCAGCCTTAGGGGAGAGTCATTGGTATAATGAATGTGGTCATATTGAGATACTAGTTTTAAGGTAAATTCATTATAAAGGAGTTTAGGTTAGGAGGTTAGGATAGGATATATATTAAGCCAATAGGGCAGGGAATTAAATAGAAAAATAAGTTTCAGTTCTTAGGGGTGATAAATTACTGTAGATAAGGAATTCTGCACTCTGCAACATATATTAAATTCATGTTATTGTCAGATAGAATACTGAGGGTCCTTGAAGGAAGGATTTTGATATGATAAGCATTTGTTTTGAATTTTTTTTTTTTACCATTAGGGGTTTAAAAAAAAAAAAAATAGTATTAAATTTAACAGGTATATAGGACATCTGTGATGATTTAGGATTATTGTTAGGTTGATTAAGGAAATGTAAGGACTTTAGAGATTGACACTCATAGACATGATTTTAGATAAAGTCAAACAGTTAGAAGCTTAGTGGTATTTGAGAAATATGAGAGAAAAGGTTTAAATTGGTAAATATATATTTAAGAAAATATATAAGTAGCGCAGATAGTTCTTAAGTAGATAAGAAACTTGACAGGGAATTGGTACTGGATTGACGCCCAAGGGAGAATTGGACATGTGGAAAACTAAAAGGGGCTCCTTCATGATGATGTCAGACATAAAGATAATATACTAATCTTACCTAAGTCATTATTTAGAGTAGGTAAGGTTGATACCTGGGCAGAGTCAGGTATCAAAAGGGGGATGGGTAAATTGTGGTCTAGGATAGGATGGGGCTTATTGGATAAGAAACTAAAAAAAGATTTTTAAAAAAAATGTAAGCTAACAATTGGGAATAGAAGTTAAAGATATAATCAGATAAAACATATGAGAAATTGTTTGTTAACCTGTTGCTTCTACTCGGGACGCTTGCGTCCCAACTAGAGCTCTGGAAATGCAAATGCGCTACGCTAAATGCTAATAGTATTAGTTAAAACTCAAAAGTTCATTAAAATACACATGCAGGGTATCGAATTAAAGCTACACTCGTTGTGAATCCAGGCAACAAGTCAGATTTTTAAAATGCTTTTCGGCGAAAGCATGAGAAGCTATTATCTGATAGCATGTAACACCCAAAAAGACCCACAGGGGACGTAAACAAAATAATTAGCATTTCGGCGTTACACAAACCGCACAATAAAATAGAAAACATTCATTACCTTTCACCATCTTCTTTGTTGGCACTCCTAGATGTCCCATAAACACTATTTGGGTCTTTATTTCGATTAAATCGGTCCATATAAAGCCTAGATATCGTTATATGTAGACTGTGTGATAAACGAAAAAAACATTGTTTCAAAACGTAACGTCATTTTTTAAAATTCAAAAAGTCGACGATAAACTTTCACAAAACACTTCGAAATACGTTTGTAATGCAACTTTAGGTATTAGTAAACGTTAATAAGTGATAAAATTCATCAGGAGGCGATGTAAAGATCATTAGCTGTCCGTCTGGAAAAATGTCCGGCTAGAAACTCAACGAAAATATCCGGTCCTAGACCATAGGAGATACGGTGCCCTGCATGTGTTTGACCAAGAAAAAAACTCGAAGGAAATGACAAGACTCTAGACACCGTGTGGAAGCTGTAGGTACAGCAACCTCAGTCAATTAATTGCGGTTCACCTTTATCAATGGGTTCAAGTAGCGCATGGATATATTTTCCCATTTTCAGTGATCAGTTTTTCCTGTGCTTTTCGATGTAAATGCCGTTCTGGTAAAGCCACAGCAGTGATTTAACCAGTTTTATAAACGTCTGAGTGTTTTCTATCCACACAGACTAAGCAAATGCATATACTATATTCCTGGCATGAGTAGCAGGGCGCTGAAATGTTGCACGATTTTTAACAGAATGTTCAAAAAAGTAGAGGGTCGACTTAAGAGGTTAACCAAGCCTGTATGTCCAGGATTTTATGCATTACAGGTGAACTACAGGTGAAGTCACTCAATCCAGTCCCAGAGGCTTGGGGACCATAGAAGACCCCTGGTGACAGCTAGCTGAAAGAGCTACCCAGATTCATATCGCATGGCGGAAGGGTAAGACACTTTTTTCACTGTCGGACAATAAACAGAGTTCGGGAGAAGAACTGGAATTAACAGAATTCCGGGGGCCAACTCTCGAATGAAGTAACCCTACCTGTCCTATCACCCCTGTTTTTGTTCATAGAAGTGAAGATGTGTCTGGCTCTGGCTAAGTGATGTGTATTTTGTTCCAAAATAAGCATAAGAAATCCCTAGATCTGGGTAGACAAGAAGTTAGAGTAGAGATTACATGATAACCGACTTCGGACAGTTCTAGGATTGGAGAAGAGGGTATCCTTATAGCATGGGGATCCCACAAGGGTGGATAGGTTTTCCATGATATGGGGAAACCTGGGAGCAATGTTGAACTTTGTAAAGGTGATGAAATCCTACTAACCATCAAAACTATTAAGCTCTCTGATGCAGGCACTCACTCCCTCGGACTACAAAGGACGAGGACAGACATGATGGGTGTGTTTTCTATTAAGGTACTGCCAAGACCAGAGGTAACCGGACACACTCCTCTACCACCACTGTGTTAAAAATACCATTCAGGTAATTAATGTTAGAGACTATTCGGCTATGGATCAATTAGAAACAGAGACTGGTTTTGATAGTAGGGACAATTTGTGGCTGTCTTATATGAGGTACACAGCTAAAACCCTGAGAAGAAAGGACTGTATTATTTGTAGTCATGATAGACCTGTTCTGGCTACACACCCATTTGCTGTAGGAGAAGGAGAGGGGTGGTTGTGTATTCTGAGAAGTGTTTACCAGGTTAAGCCCAATTCAACCCTCTGTTCCTCTTTGAGCCTTGTGTTTCCTGCAGTACCTCCTCATCGGGCCTCTTGGGGTGTTGAGGCATATGGGGCAATTACGAGTGCATCACGGGTACAGGTAATGGCATTGATTATGGGAGATTGCCTGAAGCTGATTGCAGGAGTAACATAACCATTAATTCCACTTGGCCAGTTACAGGCCTAAACCAAACTAGTGGTCTGGCTGATGTATGTTGGATGAGTGGAGCCAAAAGAGTGCTGAGACCCATTCTTAGAGGAGAATGGCAAGGTACGTGTGGTCTGACCAGTTTGATAATTCCACTGACCATTGTTGATGTTGTTGCTGAACAGCTGCTGAGTTCTGTAACCAGGGGACCTGAAAACATTCCATCCCATGGGAGACATAGATGTAGTGCTCCATGGACAGAGGATGTAGTTGACATACACACTAACCTGTTGGGAGTGCCAGTGGGGATTCCTCATGAGTTTCAGGCCTTGGGTAGGAATGATGGACTCTGGCACTTACTACCTACTATGGGTCTAGCCATAGTGGATGCTAGACAGACTGCATGGACTATTTATATCTACTATGGTCAACAGCGTTTTGTGAATTACTCCGTGATGCACTCACTAGTATGTCTGAACAGCTTGAGGCCACATTTGGGGTTTCCAGACAGAATAGACTTGCCTTGGATATGCTTCTTGCCAGTCGGGGACGTCTGCAAGATGTTCGGTAAACAATGTTGCACGTATATTCCTAATACCAGTCCAGATGGTGGTATGTCTAAGGCGGGCTTGATGCACTGTCTGCTAAGATGAGGTCCACGGGGGGGGGGGTGGAGGAGTCTGTTCTCTTGGCCTGGTTTGGTAAGTACACTGGTATGATGGTTACTGGATTTCTGACCCTAATTCTTGTATTATTTGTTATTGATGTGATGTGCTGCTTGCATCATACCGTTGTCAGGATTTGGCCAGGGTTGTTCCGGTTTTTGGTCACTAGATGCCCCCATTGTGCCTTTTGACCTTTTGTTTTCCCTTGATCCCCATTATTATTTGCACCTGTGCCTCGTTTCCCCTGATTGTATTTAAACCCTTTGTTTTCCTCAGTCCTTTGCTCTGTGTTTGTATGTTAGCACCCAGCCCTAGTATTCTGTTAACTCTTGTTGATCCCGGTGGACCCTCTTGTGGAATTCTGTTTTTTGTTCTTGTTTATTTATTTTTGAGTATCTTTTGAGGCTTTTTGTGCTATACCTACCACCTTGTGGATTTACCTTTTTTTGTCTTGGAGGATTACCTTTGTTCTTGTGGAATTCCTTTTGAGGTTGTGGAGTTACATGTGTTCCTGAAGGACTTCACTTTTACTACATTAAATACACCGTCTCAAGTACTGCTGTGTCTGCCTCATCTTCTGGGTTCTGCAGACTATTCGTGGCTCAGTTGGTTAAGTGACTGTTTCTCACTCCGGAGACCCGGGTTCGTAACCGGGTCCTGACAACCGTGTTTTGAGAAGTCTGTTACAGATGTGGTGAGGGCTTCAGGCATATGCCTTTGCTTGATGCTCCAGTTGGCGATGCCGATACGGAAGCATGCTTTCAGGGGAGGATGGGACTGACTGAGGATGACACATGGTTTGGAGTCCCTGGGTGGCAAGGAGCCCACCTGGTACAGGATAGGAGTAGCTGAGAGGACCAGATGGTTTCTAATAATTCTTTACTCTGTTTTCCATGACCAAAGTTTTATCCTACATCTTACATGTCAATAACAATAAAGTTTTATCCTGTTTTTGATAAGTGACACCCTTGGGGGGAACAAAGGCATACAACAAAGGCATATATAACTTGTTATTAGTAATAAACTTTTTATTATTTTCATGAAATGCTATGACTGCTGAAATAAAGGATAATTGAGTGATACCCTAGCAGGAGTCAAAAGGGGGACCTAAATTTCACACTATTTTCTTTTGTTCTGTTTTTGAATGAGCTGTTCTCTTTTGACATCAAATCAAATTTATTTATATAGCCCTTCGTACATCAGCTGATATCTCAAAGTGCTGTACAGAAACCCAGCCTAAAACCCCAAACAGCAAACAATGCAGGTGTAAAAGCACGGTGGCTAGGAAAAACTCCCTAGAAAGGCCAAAACCTAGGAAGAAACCTAGAGAGGAACCAGGCTATGTGGGGTGGCCAGTCCTCTTCTGGCTGTGCCGGGTAGAGATTATAACAGAACATGACCAAGATGTTCAAATGTTCATAAATGACCAGCATGGTCGAATAATAATAAGGCAGAACAGTTGAAACTGGAGCAGCAGCACAGTCAGGTGGACTGGGGACAGCAAGGAGTCATCATGTCAGGTAGTCCTGGGGCACGGTCCTAGGGCTCAGGTCCTCCGAGAGAGAGAGAAAGAAAGAGAGAATTAGAGAGAGCATATGTGGGGTGGCCAGTCCTCTTCTGGCTGTGCCGGGTGGAGATTATAACAGAACGTGGCCAAGATGTTCAAATGTTCATAAATGACCAGCATGGTTGAATAATAGTAAGGCAGAACAGTTGAAACTGGAGCAGCAGCATGGCCAGGTGGACTGGGGACAGCAAGGAGTCATCATGTCAGGTAGTCCTGGGACATGGTCCTAGGGCCCAGGCCAGTTGAAACTGGAGCAGCAGCATGGCCAGGTGGACTGGGGACAGCAAGGAGTCATCATGTCAGGTAGTCCTGGGGCATGGTCCTAGGGCTCAGGTCCTCCGAGAGAGAGAAAGAAAGAGAGAAGGAGAGAATTAGAGAACGCACACTTAGATTCACACAGGACACCGAATAGGACAGGAGAAGTACTCCAGATATAACAAACTGACCCTAGCCCCCGACACATAAACTAATGCAGCATAAATACTGGAGGCTGAGACAGGAGGGGTCAGGAGACACTGTGGCCCCATCCGAGGACACCCCGGACAGGGCCAAACAGGAAGGATATAACCCCACCCACTTTGCCAAAGCACAGCCCCCACACACCACTAGAGGGATATCTTCAACCACCAACTTACCATCCTGAGACAAGGCCGAGTATAGCCCACAAAGATCTCCGCCACGGCACAACCCAAGGGGGGCGCCAACCCAGACAGGCCGACCACAACAGTGAATCAACCCACCCAGGTGACGCACCCCCCCAGGGACGGCATGAGAGAGCCCCAGTAAGCCAGTGACTCAGCCCCGTAACAGGGTAGAGGCAGAGAATCCCAGTGGAAAGAGGGGAATCGGCCAGGCAGAGACAGCAAGGGCGGTTCGTTGCTCCAGAGCCTTTCCGTTCACCTTCCCACTCCTGGGCCAGACTACACTCAATCATATGACCCACTGAAGAGATGAGTCTTCAGTAAAGACTTAAAGGTTGAGACCGAGTTTGCGTCTCTGACATGGGTAGGCAGACCGTTCCATAAAAATGGAGCTCTATAGGAGAAAGACCTGCCTCCAGCTGTTTGCTTAGAAATTCTAGTGACAATTAGGAGGCCTGCGTCTTGTGACCGTAGCGTACGTGTAGGTATGTACGGCAGGACCAAATCAGAGAGATAGGTAGGAGCAAGCCCATGTAATGCTTTGTAGGTTAGCAGTAAAACCTTGAAATCAGCCCTTGCTTTGACAGGAAGCCAGTGTAGAGAGGCTAGCACTGGAGTAATATGATCAAATTTTTTTTTGGTTCTAGTCAGGATTCTAGCAGCCGTATTCAGCACTAACTGAAGTTTATTTAGTGCTTTATCCGGGTAGCCGGAAAATAGAGCATTGCAGTAGTCTAACCTAGAAGTGACAAAAGCATGGATTAATTTTTCTGCATCATTTTTGGACAGAAAGTTTCTGATTTTTGCAATGTTACGTAGATGGAAAAAAGCTGTCCTCGAAATGGTCTTGATATGTTCTTCAAAAGAGAGATCAGGGTCCAGAGTAACGCCGAGGTCCTTCACAGTTTTATTTGAGACGACTGTACAACCATTAAGATTAATTGTCAGATTCAACAGAAGATCTCTTTGTTTCTTGGGACCTAGAACAAGCATCTCTGTTTTGTCCGAGTTTAATAGTAGAAAGTTTGCAGCCATCCACTTCCTTATGTCTGAAACACATGCTTCTAGCGAGGGCAATTTTGGGGCTTCACCATGTTTCATTGAAATGTACAGCTGTGTGTCATCCGCATAGCAGTGAAAGTTTACATTATGTTTTCGAATAACATCCCCAAGAGGTAAAATATATAGTGAAAACAATAGTGGTCCTAAAACAGAACCTTGAGGAACACCGAAATTTACAGTTGATTTGTCAGAGGACAAACCATTCACAGAGACAAACTGATATCTTTCCGACAGATAAGATCTAAACCAGGCCAGAACATGTCCGTGTAGACCATTTTGGGTTTCCAATCTCTCCAAAAGAATGTGGTGATCGATGGTATCAAAAGCAGCACTAAGGTCTAGGAGCACGAGGACAGATGCAGAGCCTCGGTCCGTTGCCATTAAAATGTCATTTACCACCTTCACAAGTGCCGTCTCAGTGCTATGATGGGGTCTAAAACCAGACTGAAGCATTTCGTATACATTGTTTGTCTTCAGGAAGGCAGTGAGTTGCTGCGCAACAGCCTTCTCTAAAATTTTTGAGAGGAATGGAAGATTCGATATAGGCCGATAGTTTTTTATATTTTCTGGGTCAAGGTTTGGCTTTTTCAAGAGAGGCTTTATTACTGCCACTTTTAGTGAGTTTGGTACACATCCAGTGGATAGAGAGCCGTTTATTATGTTCAACATAGGAGGGCCAAGCACAGGAAGCAGCTCTTTCAGTAGTTTAGTTGGAATAGGGTCCAGTATGCAGCTTGAAGGTTTAGAGGCCATGATTATTTTCATCATTGTGTCAAGAGATATAGTACTAAAAGACATGAAGGTAGTTTAAACTTTGTAACTGTTATATGATTCATTGCTGAGTTTTTGTTCACACCCTTGGGGTTATTTTACATTATAGCCATTACCATATATATGATTGAATATTATCTGCTGTTGCCTTGTGTGGATGTATGTATGTGTTATGCTACCTAGCTGATTTGAAACATTGTTAAAAGTATCAGGGCCATGGAACTTTCTCATGCTGGAAAAATACAGAAGGGAGGGCACATTCAGAGCGTGGGGTTGCGAGAACAAGCGGTCTTTTTGGTTAGATAACAGGAGCCAGGTGCGAGATAACGGTATGGAGCATGAGACCCATCTTTCAGTTTTTGCAGCAATTTTGGGAGGGGGATCCAGTTGCTTTTATTGATTAAACTTCTCCATTGTATGTCGTGTCCCAACTGGGATGGGAAGAGGGGGAAATTATTTTTCTTTGTGGGCCATTTCCGGATAGACATACCTAGTTTAGGATATTTTTCCTTTTTGGATTATGTCTTCGTTTTTGCTTGGAGTAATGTATCTGGACTATATCACATCTCTTAGGAGATGTGAAGAGAGGGTATCAGAAACTTTTTCCTGCTGGAAAAAGTTGGCTAATGTGGACAATAATTTTTACTTTTATTTTGAGCTGTTCTCCGCTCTGTTAAATGAGGGTTGTAAGTTCCTAGGTGGCTGGTAGCCAACTTAGTACATAGTGGGATTGAATGGAGAACATGATGGTAATACATAAATATCTATTTCTGTTTAATACCGTGCCTTATTTCATAGTCCTTTTGGGAGAAGTTTCTCTTTGTGTCTGGATCTAGTTATAGGTTGTGTCACGTCTCTGGTGAGACGTGAAGAGAGGGTTTTGTAAAGAATTGCTATTATGCAGGAGACCAATCTATTGCTAAATACATGGCTATTGCATTGTTATAACTGAGACAACACATAGCAACGCATTTTTCACAGTAAAGCCTGTGGGGTCCCCTACAGGATAGCTCCCACATTACACACATAATCTCCCTTTTAACCGAACACTGTGTGCCCGAAGAAGATTCTACGATGACGGACAGACAACTGAGCCAATGGCGGAAGACTACAGACTACAACCAGCTGAACCAATCCGGAGATCCGATCTTCCTAGAGTCAACCTACTTTCTGTGACGTATATAAGGGCTGTGCTGACTGTTTACGCTCTCTCTGCCTGCTGTTCCAACACGAACTAACGGAAGAGCCGTAATTACGCTGTACTACATATTTTCACTCTGAATAAACTGTTTACTTGTCATAAAATTTACCACTTAGTCTGAATCGATCCTTGACCGGCTCACCCATCTACATATCCAATTGCTAACACTACACACCTAGAAATGACCAGATTTCACGGCCTCAATTTCACCTACACATCGCTCCTTTCTGCACTCAATGAGGTAAACTCCAAAAGCGGGAAAAAGATGTCTACCACTTTTGCAAGCCTATAGCTAGACCTATGGGTCACCTAGAAACTCAACTATAGTCTCATCCTACTCCCACAGATATCCACCCTACCCTCAACCCCTCCTGAAACCACAGAACCTCATCTTGGGTTCCCTCTAGGCCCAAACCCTCAACCAGAGCAGACCGCTCCCGACGCTAACACACAAGTCAATGGTGACACAAAGGCACAACGTTTTGGGGGATCAACCATACTTCTACACATCACATAAACTCCACGTTGGGCTCATTCTGACCCCTAAGACTTCTAGTCTTACCCAAAACCTTATACCTCTGGGACCCCCACAACCCAAACAGCACCCCAAAAGCAAAGTTCCATCCTTCCCATATCATTCCCCATAGGATTCTATGATGGAGGCTCCCCTACACCTAACAGACGCCTTACCTCAAACAAACGGAGAAATCTCATTGGACCAGATTCCAGCATGCCTCTCACATGCACACATTGTGCACCTATAGGATTTGATATTTTGCTTAACCACACCCCCATTATTCCCCATAAATAGAGGAGCACCCCTCAGTCTCAGCATCATTATGGTCAACGGACCCCCAAGGAGCCTTCAACTGGACAAAGACTCAAGCTGGAACTCTACAAAGACATCCTCTCCTCCACGGATCTACTGGATAAATACTCAAGCTGGAACTCTACAAAGACATCCTCTCCTCCACGGATCTACTGGATAAAGACTCAAGCTTGAACTCTACCAAGACCACCTCTTCCTCCACGGATAGACTGGACTCCAGCTATATGCCAACCCCTAAAAGACACCTCACCGGGATCTAGACCTCCAGCAGGTGCTTCACACACACCTACCCCTTGGGCTCTAGCTATATGCTACTCCCTTAAAAGACACTTCACCGGGATCAAGACATCAAGTTGGGGCTTCATGCCCCCTGGGCTCTAGCTATACGCTACTCCCCTAAAAAAAGACACCTCACCGGGACCCAGACATCAGCTGGGGCTCTGTACTCCCTACGAGCATCTCATCGGAACGACTGGGCTCTAGCTATACGCCATCCCCTAAAAAGACACCTCATCGGGATCCAGACACCAGCTGATACTCCCACGACGGACCTTCATAGACCTTCTAGACCGTCCAGCCTCTACCACACACACACCTACATCCTAAATTTTCCGGTCCATAATACTTTTTCACCGCATTACAACCGAGTGCTCTTTTTTGCACCCCCTTTTTTCCTCTCTGCCACCTGATGAAGCCGAGCTAGGCAGAAACGCGTCGTGGCTGGATTACCCCTAGACCTGTCGTGCAGCTGTAAAGAGGACAGGTCCCACACAGACTTCGGGGGTAACTCCTTTTGGCTACTCAATTTCCTTTGTACTTTTCTCTCACCCTTACTTTCAGTTTTTACATAGGTACACACTACACATGGAAGATCTACGGGACAGCGTATACTCTGGGGACTCCGATGACTATCCAGAACCCCCACTCTACGTCCAGACTAGCCCCATAATATCGATGGGGCCCAGTGATCTACATAGACTCTCTGAACAATTCCAGAAAATACGCACCAAGGGACGGCCGAAAAAAAGTTCCGACCGGCAGCCTGGTCTCATTATGGAAACGTCACATAATGAATATCTCTCTAAAGCTTCTACACAGCGGGAGAAACATCCCACACCAGTGGGCCTTCTCTCCCACCAGACAGCACCTCTCCACGGCCTCCATAGGACCAAGCCACCGGATGACTACACCCCTACACCATCACACCAGGGACGTAAAGACACATCTCCTGATGACATCCCCATCAGACAACCCTACTCCACAGCCTACCTCATACCACCCTACTCCAGGACCTCCGGGATACCCAGAAGACCCACCTCAGATCCTCCACCCAGATTCCCACCCCCTCTTCTGGCCCCCCTACTCCCCCCTTACAGGACACCACCACCCCACACCACCCCCAAGGCGACCCAGCCGGAATACAGACACCCCGAAAAACAACCCCTCATACAGGGACAGACCACCTGAATACCAGCCCTCTGGCAATGGGAACAGACACGGCGGGCGGAAACCTAAGAGCTACCCCTATGCCAGGCACCCCTCTACCCCACCACGTCCAACGGATACTCCCAAACACCATACACACAGAGATGGACATCACACCCCAAAACCATACATTTGGGGTACACGCCTCAAACCCTTCTCCAGACATTCTACATCTTGGACCCAACCAGTAGACCAGGTTGAGCCACCCACCCCGACCAACACCTTTACCCACACAGCACCACAGGACCGTAACCCCTACACTCGGCACTACTCCTATGAGTACTGGTAGCCCAGCAGATCAGCAGACCTCTAAGGGCACCACCCCGAACCACCCGGTTAACCTGGTCTCACCAACCAGTAACAACACAGAGGAACACTACACCACTGGGGTACCACCTATCCCCCCCAACCTCAACACCACAGCACGGTCACTCTCCAAGCTCATTAAGAGCTAGACACCACCTGGAGACGATCAGCTTCTACCTCTCTGACAACGACCTACCTCCTGGTTACCTCCACAAGGCCAGAACACTCACGGCTACCTTCACACCATCAGGAGCATCTGACACCACCCTAGCGGCACTCGCTACAGCATCTTCACTCTGGATCCAAACCAGCCACCAGATCCTACAACAACACTATAGGGAGGAACTATCCCACAGATACACCATACTCTGCAACACTCCATCCTGCCCTGACTGGCAGGAAGCCTGGTACTTAGGTATCATATGGGCCCAAAAGCTCCTTAGCGAACCACTCTTGGACCATTTACTACAGGACATTAAAGGGACTCACTCCTAAGGTTCTACGGGAACTGGCCCACTAGAGATTTGTTTGGGTGTAGGGCCTGATCAAGTGAGGTGCACCAAGACCATACTTAGGTATCATATGGGCCCAAAAGCTCCTGTAGAACCACTCTTGGACCATTTACTACAGGACATTAGGGACTCACTCCCTAACTTCTACGGGAACTGGCCCACAGCCAATTCCAACCACCACTCACCACTGCCAACCTCACAGCGAGGATGAGGTTGATACTACCCTACCGGCCACACACACCAGTGGCCTCTCCATCTCCACGGACCCACAGACACCCCACATCGGTACGATACCCCCTGAAGGAAGATACTACTTCCCCTCTCCAGGAATCATCAAACCACACCACTCCAGGGAAAAATATTTCCCCTACCCAACACAAAAACAAGGATACCCCCTACAACAAGCCACTTACCTCCACCATACCCGGGGACCCAGCCATACCCTGACCAGTGTGGCACAGGGAGCCCCCCCCCCCGGTAAACACAAAACCTCCTAAACCACCCCGACATCATACCCCGACCAGGGGTATCCCCCTTAAAAGATTTAGATGCACTACTGTTCCACTGGATGTCATAAGGTGAATGCACCAATTTGTAAGTCGCTCTGGATAAGAGCGTCTGCTAAATGACTTAAATGTAAATGTAATGTAAATGTGATGGAGGGTAAGGTGCAGGGGGCTAGTGCTAAGGTGGCCTCTGATCTTTCCATGCCATCCCAAATCAGGGAGGAATGTCATGTAAAGCAGCAGGAACAGGTTACAACCAAGCCACGTAAACGCTCGGCTAGCCACGTACCACACAGGGATAAGAACCATCCCCCCCCAATCAGAGGGCATTAAAAAGACCATCAACAATTGGGCAGCCACGGACAAAAACCTCCCCACCTTCCAGATACTTACCACCAACCCACCTGCACTTTCAGGACCACCACTCTCACCACTACCACCACCCCCACAGCACCTGTTGGAGATGAACCTTATCGACGACAAAGTACTCATGGATGCAGCATCTCAGGTGGAAAAATCCAACCTCCTTGCTACCACCCCACACCAGGTTAACATTCAGATCACTTCTGAACCACTAACCTCTCCACCCCCACAGGCTGAGACCTCTCCTCTCCAAACAACACTGGCCAAATTGAGAGCTCCACGGATCCCAGGGAAAAGACTCCACAAATCCTGTGACCCCCCACCAACAGAGAGGAGGCCACAGAAACATCATCCACCCACGGCAGGGTTATCTACTACCCCCCAATCCTCTACCTACAGTACCCACGTCCCGGAAACTACAGAGACATCAACCCCACCCTCAGATCCCCTAGGGACACCATCGGAGCTAATACCTCCCAACATATACACATGGTTAGCAGATGTTAATGCGAGTGTAGCGAAATGCTTGTGCTTCTAGTTCCGACAATGCAGTAATAACCAACAAGTAATCTAACTAACAATTTCAAAACTACTGTCTTATACACAGTGTAAGGGGATAAAGAATATGTACATAAGGATATATGAATGAGTGATGGTACAGAGCAACATAGGCAAGATACAGTAGATGGTATCGAGTACAGTATATACATATGAGATGAGTATGTAAACAAAAGTGGCATAGTTAAAGTGGCTAGTGATACATAAGGATGCAGTCGATGATATAGAGTACAGTATATACGTATGCATATGAGATGAATAATGTAGGGTAAGTAACATTATATAAGGTAGCATTGTTTAAAGTGGCTAGTGATATATTTACATCATTTCCCATCAATTCCCATTATTAAAGTGGCTGGAGTTGAGTCAGTGTCAGTGTCAGTGTGTTGGCAGCAGCCACTCAATGTTAGTGGTGGCTGTTTAGCAGTCTGATGGCCTTGAGATAGAAGCTGTTTTTCAGTCTCTCGGTCCCAGCTTTGATGCACCTGTACTATATATATATATGATAGCAGGGTGAACAGGCAGTGGCGCGGGTGGTTGATGTCCTTGATGATCTTTATGGCCTTCCTGTAACATCGGGTGGTGTAGGTGTCCTGGAGGGCAGGTAGTTTGCCCCCGGTGATGCGTTGTGCAGACCTCACTACCCTCTGGAGAGCCTTACGGTTGAGGGCGGAGCAGTTGCCGTACCAGGCGGTGATACAGCCCGCCAGGATGCTCTCGATTGTGCATCTGTAGAAGTTTGTGAGTGCTTTTGGTGACAAGCTGAATTTCTTCAGCCTCCTGAGGTTGAAGAGGCGCTGCTGCGCCTTCTTCACGATGCTGTCTGTGTGAGTGGACCAATTCAGTTTGTCTGTGATGTGTATGCCGAGGAACTTAAAACTTGCTACCCTCTCCACTACTGTTCCATCGATGTGGATAGGGGGGTGTTCCCTCTGCTGTTTCCTGAAGTCCACAATCATCTCCTTAGTTTTGTTGACGTTGAGTGTGGTTATTTTCCTGACACCACACTCCGAGGGCCCTCACCTCCTCCCTGTAGGCCGTCTCGTCGTTGTTGGTAATCAAGCCTACCACTGTTGTGTCGTCCGCAAACTTGATGATTGAGTTGGAGGCGTGCGTGGCCACGCAGTCGTGGGTGAACAGGGAGTAGAGGAGAGGGCTCAGAACGCACCCTTGTGGGGCCCCAGTGTTGAGGATCAGCGGGGAGGAGATGTTGTTGCCTACCCTCACCACCTGGGGGCGGCCCGTCAGGTTAGGGCAGTGTGCAGTGTGGTTGAGATTGCATCGTCTGTGGACCTATTTGGGCGGTAAGCAAATTGGAGTGGGTCTAGGGTGTCAGGTAGGGTGGAGGTGATATGGTCCTTGACTAGTCTCTCAAAGCACTTCATGATGACGGAAGTGAGTGCTACGGGGCGGTAGTCGTTTAGCTCAGTTACCTTAGCTTTCTTGGGAACAGGAACAATGGTGGCCCTCTTGAAGCATGTGGGAACAGCAGACTGGTATAGGGATTGATTGAATATGTCCGTAAACACACCGGCCAGCTGGTCTGCGCATGCTCTGAGGGCGCGGCTGGGGATGCCGTCTGGGCCTGCAGCCTTGCGAGGGTTAACACGTTTAAATGTCTTACTCACCTCGGCTGCAGTGAAGGAGAGACCGCATGTTTTCGTTGCAGGCCGTGTCAGTGGCACTGTATTGTCCTCAAAGCGGGCAAAAACACCTTGTAGTTAGGGTTAGGGTTAGGAGTATAGGGCTAGGGTTAGGTTTTGAATATAATTGTGTTTCGTTTCAACTAGTTAGTTTTACGGTGCACAGGCCTATCTCCCATTTCTGATGATATAATATAATAGGTGTAGTATTTAAAAAGGCCCGTAGATGTCCACCTAGAATCATATAATAAACTGAGGTAAGCTCCATGTTGCCTCTTTTTCTGGGTTGGCAGTGCAGGAGTCGGTGTGGTGAGAAATTCATTCAAGCATAGTGTTGTTAAATATGTGCATTTAAATGGTTTTATTGTTTTGTTAAAGGAAAAACCTAAAAGAGGAATTAAAACCAAACAATCCATGATTATGAAAATAAAGAATAAAAATAAAACAATGTTCTTCTCCATCAATTTTCTTGTCTGTTAACCCCCCCCCCCCCTTCAGCTCAAACCGTGGCGCAGGCAAAAATATTCTTAGAAATATTTAACCTCCACACATTAACAAGTCCAATACCTCAAATGAAAGATAAACATCTTGTTCATCTACCCAGCATGTCAGATTTTTTAAACGTTTTACGACGAAAACACACCACATATTTATACTAGACCACCACCGAAACAAAGACGAGAGGCAGCCATTTTGTCCCAGAAAATATAAAATTATAAAAGCAGGATTAAAACATAAATCATTCACTAACCTTTTGAAAATCTTCATCAGATGACAGTAATAGGACCTGTTACACAGTACTTTTTTTTTTTTCAATAATATGCCATTTATATCCATAAATGTCCATTTACATTGAATTCATGTTCAGAAAATACTCTAAAATGTCCGGAGAAATTATAGATAGCGCCGCGAGATAACATAAATAGACATCATAAACTTTGACTAAATATACATGTTCTACATAAGGTTAGCAAGATACACTGCTTCTTAATTAACCCGACGCGCAGACGTCTCATCTAGCCATCAGCAAATGCGCTACGCCAAATGCTAATAGCACTCGTTAAAACTCAAACGTTCATTAAAACACACATGCAGGGTACTGAATTAAAGCTACACTCGTTGTGAATCTAGCCAACAAGTCAGATTATTAAAATGCTTTTCGGCGAAAGCATGAGAAGCTATTATCTGATAGCATGCAACACCCCTTAATACCTGAATGCGACGTAAACACAAGAATTAGCGTAGCCGGCGCTACACAAATAGCAGAAATAAAATATAAAACTTTCATTACCTTTGACGAGCTTCTTTGTTGGCACTCCTATATGTCCCATAAACATCACTATTGGGTCTTTTTTTATTAAATCGGTCCATATATAAAATATCCATCTATGAAAACTGTGTGATTCAGAAAAAAACACAGTTTCAAAACGCAACGTCATTTTTTAAAATTGAAAAGGTCGACCCAAAACATCGTTTGGTTTCAAGTCGTGTGTCTTTGTATTAGCATCTGCTAGCAGTTTCAGCTGAAATGCACCCCAAATTTCCTCTGGTCCCGAAAAGTTGCGCATCAAAACTTCAAAATTACATATTATATGTCGACTAAACTGTTCAAACTAAGTGCAGAATCAAGCTTTAGGATGTTCTAAACGTACAAAGCAATTCTCAATTCAACCGGTCAATGTTACTTTTTCTCAGGCGAGCTGGAACAAAGAAATGACTGTGTCCAATTGCAGCCTACCGCACAGGTATTTTCTCCCGACATGCACTCAATTCCCTCCCAAAGGGTCAAGACTTTACTGGATTTGAACAATTAAACACTGTACTGAATGAGGACATCTAGTGGAAGACATAGAAAGTGTCTCCAGATCCATAGCTGGTTGGGAAGGGTGGGGGCCTATCGTCAAAGTTGCCCTCAAGTTTGAGGCTCCCAAAAATATTTTCAGAGAATGGCTGCCTTTTGAGTTCTGCTATACTTACAGACATAATTCCAACAGTTTTAGAAGCTTTAGAGTGTTTTCTATCCAATAATTATTATTATATGCATATATTAGCAATTTTGGACAGATTTTTTTCAGTTTACTATGGGCACGCAATTCCTCCAAAGGGGCAGTATTCTGCCTAGGCCTAACAGGTTTTAATAAAACCCATTTTCTAAAACCTCTCGTTCAGGCCATTTGGCGTTATTGTCTGTAGGTGCTGGATCCACTCCTTTCGCTGCCCACAGGTCCAGCCTATATGTGACTGTAACCTCATAATTTCCATTTTCGACAGATAAAGTTCATTACAAATATACACAGCCACACATCAGCACCAGTACAAGAATCCTATTCATTGAACACACATAAGGTGAGGTAAGGTGAGTGATGGGGTGCTCCTGGAAGTGGGTTATGAGTTCCGTTTGTAGGTGTGCCCTTTTAATGTTATACAGGTGTTGTTTGAGTCTGGTTTCTATGGTGTGTTTGGTTTCTCCAATGTATTGTTTATTGCAAAGTGTACATTGTAATGATATAAATGGTGTTATGTGTGTTCAATGAATAGGATTCTTGTACTGGTGCTGATGTGTGGCTGTGTATATTTGTAATAAACTTTATCTGCAAGATACAGTAGATGGTATCGAGTACAGTATATACATATGACATGAGTATGTAAACAAAGTGGCAAAGTGGCTAGTGATACATGTATTACATAAAGATGCAGTAGATGATACAGACTTCAGATGCTACAGACTTCAGATGCTACAGACGACGCTACAGACGTATTCATGAGAAGACAGATTTTGGGATGTCTCCTGTTCTGACAAACATCACTGTAGCTTTGCCACCTTCCACCGCAGATGCGGAAGGCCGATATTAGTGGATGCGGTGGATTGAGATGCAGGCCACGCAACAAAAACATCTGTAGCTTAGACGGATTTTGATGAGGATATCTTTCAATTCTCCATGGAGCCAAGATATATTTTTACAGTTTTAAAGCAAATTTCCTGCAATTCTACACACATTGGAATGCAACAGAGAAAATATTGCAGTTTACAATCAAATTTCCTGCGGATCTACATATTCTACCTGAGAGAAAATGTTGCACTTTAAAACACATTTTCTGCAATTCTATGCAATTTGCCATAGCTAATAGTGCGTTATTTTGCTCAAACATAATAACAAAACATGTTCTTTTCTCCCTGACTGTCTAGTTTATTGACTGAATACATGTTTTTCCAGTGAGCAGTTTCTAGCCCAGCAAGGAAAAGTGATTTACGATTACGATGCAGTTAGCTTACTAACGTTATTTGCTGTTAGCTAGCTTGCTGGCTAACTTCTGCTAACATACTACAATCCGATGCCCATGTCAACTACTAGAATGCTTAAGACAGCTAGACCTTACTCGCTGAATGAACACTTATTTGATATGAGCTACCTGCTTTATGCCAATATAATAATATATATTCCTTGTTACTGTGGACGTCATGCACTTAGCTTACTAATGTCGGGTAAATGTAGATTCGATGCCCCTGCCTATGTGAAAATAAAGGGAAAACAATAGCTTACTAATGTCGGGTAAATGTAGATTCGATGCCCCTGCCTATGTGAAAATAAAGGGAAAACAATAGCTTACTAATGTCGGGTAAATGTAGATTCGATGCCCCTGCCTATGTGAAAATAAAGGGAAAACAATAGCTTACTAATGTCGGGTAAATGTAGATTCGATGCCCCTGCCTATGTGAAAATAAAGGGAAAACAATAGCTTACTAATGTCGGGTAAATGTAGATTCGATGCCCCTGCCTATGTGAAAATAAAGGGAAAACAATAGCTTACTAATGTTGGGTAAATGTAGATTCGATGCCCCTGCCTATGTGAAGTCACATGACCCATATGACATAATACTACATACTACATAATGCTACATACTACATAATACTACATACTACATAATACTACATACTACATAATGCTACATACTACATAATACATAATACTACATAATACTACATAATACTACATAATGCTACACAACCCGGATACACTTCCGGGTTGGAGCGAGCGGTCGCATCTGCACTCGGTCCGCAGGTAGTATTACATTTCATTACATTTCATTATAGTACAACGGTTTGATTTGTCTAATCGTATCAATTTCTTCTTAGCTAGCTACACAGCCGTCTTTGTATCATAGATAATTGCGTAATTATCGTATTTCGTCGTCCTAACGCAGTCTACACTGCCCTGCAGCTAGCCAGCTAGCTAACGTTCACCGTTAGCTAGTCCACCGTCTACCGATTAGCAGCACAACTATTACACTCAACTGAACGACTTGATTAGTGTAGTGTTAGCTAGCTACATAGTTGTCTTTGCTGTCTTCGTACCCAAGATAATTGTGTAGTTTAGAGTGTGTAGTTTTATGTCGTCCTTAACATAGGAGACTCTGCTAGCTAGCCAACAGCTAGCCAACGTACTACCGAACAGAACTTCTGCACTCAACAATCCGGTCGCATTTCGCTCGCTCCACAGGTAGTATCACATTTTTCATTTCATTTCATTACAGTACAACGGCTTGATTTGTTTGATCGTAGCTAGCTACATAGCTAGCTACACAGCCGTACTTTGTATCAAAGATAATTGTGTAGTCTAGAGCGATTTCCTAGGTTAGTTAGCCAGCTATTGTCGTTCTTTTAGCATACGTAACGTAATCAACACTGCTAGCTAGCCAGCTAGCCCCGAATAGCAGCACAGTAGAAACTATTACACTCAACGGAACGACTTGATTAGTGTAGTGTCAACAACGCAGCCAATGCCAACTAGCCTACTTAGTCAACAACGCAGCCTCTGCCAGCTAGCCTACTTCAGCAGTACTGTATCATTTTAATCATTTTAGTCAATAAGATTCTTGCTACGTAGCTTAACTCTCTGAACACTCGTGACGTGTAGTCCACTTGTCATTCCAATCTCCTTTGCATTAGCGTAGCCTCTTGTGTAGCCTGTCAACTATGTGTCTGTCTATCCCTGTTCTCTCCTCTCTGCACAGACCATACAAACGCTCCACACCGCGTGGCTGCATGTACCACCTAATCTGGTGGTCCCAGCGCGCACGACCCACTGGAGTTCCAGGTCTCCGGTAGCCTCTGGAACTGCCGATCTGCGGCCAACAAGGCAGAGTTCATCTCCGCCTATGTCTCCCTCCAGTCCCTCGACTTCTTGGCACTGACGGGAAACATGGATCACCACAGACAACACTGCTACTCCTACTGCTCTCTCTTCATACTCTGCCCACGTGTTCTCGCACACCCCGAGCTTCTGGTCAGCGGGGTGGTGGCACCGGGATCCTCATCTCTCCCAAGTGGTCATTCTCTTTCTCCCTTACCCATCTGTCTATCGCCTCCTTTGAATTCCATGCTGTCACAGTTACCAGCCCTTTCAAGCTTAACATCCTTATCATTTATCGCCCTCCAGGTTCCTCGGAGAGTTCATCAATGAGCTTGATGCCTTGATAAGCTCCTTTCCTGAGGACGGCTCACCTCTCACAGTTCTGGGCGACTTTAACCTCCCCACGCCTACTTTGACTCATTCCTCTCTGCCTCCTTCTTTCCACTCCTCTCTCCTCTTTTGACCTCACCCATCTCACCTTTCCCCCATACTCACAAGGCAGGAAATACGCTCGACCTCATCTTTACTAGATGCTGTTCTTCCACTAACCTCGTTGCAACTCCTCCAAGTCTCCGACCACTACCTTGTATCCTTTTCCCTCTCGCTCTCATCCAACACTTCCTACACTGCCCCTACTGGATGGTATCGCGCATCCCAACCTTCGCTACTACATCTCCCCCGCTATCTCTCCTCTTCCATCCTATCATCTCTTCCCTCTGCTCAAACCTTCTCCAACCTATCTCCTGATTCTGCCTCCTCAACCCTCCTCTCCTCCCTTTCTGCATCCTTTGACTCTCTATGTCCCCTATCCTCCAGGCCGGCTCGGTCCTCCCCTCCCGCTCCGTGGCTCGGGACGACTCATTGCGAGCTCACAGAACAGGGCTCCGGGCAGCCGAGCGGAAATGGAGGAAAACTCGCCTCCCTGCGGACCTGACATCCTTTCACTCCTCCTCTCTACATTTTCCTCTTCTCTCTCTGCTGCTAAAGCCACTTTCTACCACTCTAAATTCCAAGCATCTGCCTCTAACCCTAGGAAGCTCTTTGCAACCTTCTCCTCCCTCCTGAATCCTCCTCCCCATACTCCCCCCTCCTCCTCTCTGCAGATGACTTCGTCAACCATTTTGAAAAGAAGGTCGACACATCCGATCCTCGTTTGCTAAGTCAAACGACACCGCTAATGTTCTGCTCACACTGCCCTACCCTGTGCTCTGACCTCTTTCTCCCCTCTCTCTCCAGATGAAATCTCGCGTCTTGTGACGGCCGGCCGCCCTACAACCTGCCCGCTTGACCCTATCCCCTCCTCTCTTCTCCAGACCATTTCCGGAGACCTCCTCCCATTACCTCACCTCGCTCATCAACTCATCCCTGACCGCATACTACGTCCTTCCGTCTTCAAGAGAGCGAGAGTTGCACCCTTGCTGAAAAAAACCTACACTCATATCCCTCCGATGTCAACAACTACAGACCAGTATCCCTTCTTTGCTTTTCTCTCCAAAACTCTTGAACATACTACATAATCCATACCATACTCTCCCGCATATCTCTCTCAGAATGACCTTCTTGATCCAAATCAGTCAGGTTTCAAGACTAGTCATTCAACTGAGACTGCTCTTCTCTGTATCACGGAGCGCTCCGCACTGCTAAAGCTAATACTCTCTCTCCTCTGCTCTCATCCTTCTAGACCTATCGGCTGCCTTCGATACTGTGAACCATCAGATCCTCCTCTCCACCCTCTCCGAGTTGGGCATCTACATAATACGCGGCCCATAATTGGATTACTACATACTACCTGACAGGTCGCTCCTACCAGGTGGCGTGGCGAGAATCCGTCTCCACACCACGTGCTCTCACCACTGGTGTCCCCAGGCTCTGTTCTAGGCCCTCTCCTATTCTCATACTATACACCAAGTCACTTGGCTCTGTCATAACCTCACATGGTCTCTCCTATCATTGCTATGCAGACGACACACAATTAATCTTCATCCTTTGCCCTTCTGATGACCAGGTGGCAATCGCATCTCTGCATGTCTGGCAGACATATCCGGGTGGATGACGGATCACCACCTCAAGCTGAACCTCGGCAAGACATACTGCTCTTCCTCCCGGGAAGGACTGCCCGTTCCATGATCTCGCCATCACGGTTGACAACTCCATTGTGTCCTCCTCCCAGAGCGCTAAGAACCTTGGCGTGATCCTGGACAACACCCTGTCGTTCTCATACTAACATCAAGGCGGTGGCCCGTTCCTGTAGGTTCATGCTCTACAACATCCATAATGCTACGACCCTGCCTCACACAGGAACTACGGCGCAGGTCCTAATCCAGGCACTTGTCATCTCCCGTCTGGATTACTGCAACTCGCTGTTGGCTGGGCTCCCTGCCTGTGCCATTAAAATACTACAACTCATCCAGAACGCCGCAGCCCGTCTGGTGTTCAACCTTCCCAAGTTCTCTCACGTCACCCCATAATGCTCCTCCGCTCCCTCCACTGGCTTCCAGTTGAAGCTACATATCCGCTACAAGACCATGGTGCTTGCCTACGGATGCTGTGAGGGGAACGCACCTCAATACCTCCAGGCTCTGATCAGGCCCTACACCCAAACAAGGGCACTACTACATTCATCCACCTCTGGCCTGCTCATACTCCCTACCACTGAGGAAGTACAGTTCCATAATACTCAGCCCAGTCAAAACTGTTACTGCTCTGGCCCCCAATGGTGGAACAAACTCCTCACGATGCCAGGACAGCGGAGTCAATCACCACCTTCCGGAGACACCTGAAACCCCACCTCTTTAAGGAATACCTAGGATAGGATAAAGTAATCCCTCTCACCCCCTCCCCTGAAAAGATTTAGATGCACTACTGTTCCACTGGAGGTCATAAGGTGAATGCACCAATTTGTAAGTAAATACTCTGGATAATAGCGTCTGCTAAATGACTTAAATGTAAATGTAATGTTAAATGTACTACATAATACTACATACTACATAATACTACATAATACTACATACTACATACTACATAATGCTACATACTACATAATACTACATACTACATAATACTACATAATACTACATACTACATAATGCTACATACTACATAATACTACATACTACATAATACTACATAATACTACATACTACATAATGCTACATAATACTACATACTACATAATACTACATAATACTACATACTACATAATACTACATACTACATACTACATAATACTACATACTACATAATACTACATACTACATACTACATAATACTACATACTACATAATGCTACATACTACATAATACTACATAATACTACATAATACTACATACTACATAATGCTACATACTACATAATACTACATACTACATAATACTACATAATACTACATACTACATAATACTACATACTACATAATGCTACATACTACATACTACATAATACTACATACTACATAATGCTACATACTACATAATGCTACATACTACATAATACTACATACTACATAATGCTACATACTACATAATACTACATACTACATAATGCTACATACTACATAATACTACATACTACATAATGCTACATACTACATAATACTACATACTACATAATACTACATACTACATAATACTACATACTACATAATAATACTACATACTACATAATACTACATACTACATAATGCTACATACTACATAATACTACATACTACATAATACTACATACTACATAATACTACATACTACATAATGCTACATACTACATAATGCTACATACTACATAATACTACATACTACATAATGCTACATACTACATAATACTACATACTACATAATACTACATACTACATAATACTACATAATGCTACATACTACATAATACTACATACTACATAATACTACATACTACATAATGCTACATACTACATAATACTACATACTACATAATACTACATACTACATACTACATAATACTACATACTACATAATACTACATACTACATAATACTACATAATACTACATACTACATAATGCGTAAATCTAAGCTTTAGGGCATAATACTACATACTACATAATACTACATACTACATAATGCTACATACTACATAATGCTACATACTACATAATACTACATACTACATAATACTACATACTACATAATGCTACATACTACATAATACTACATACTACATAATATACATACTACATACTACATAATGCTACATACTACATAATACTACATACTACATAATACTACATACTACATACTACATAATACATACATACTACATACTACATAATACTACATAATACTACATACTACATAATACTACATAATACTACATAATACTACATACTACTAATACTACATACTACATAATACTACATACTACATAATACTACATAATGCTACATACTACATAATGCTACATACTACATAATACTACATACTACATAATACTACATACTACATAATACTACATACTACATAATACTACATAATACTACATACTACATAATGCTACATACTACATAATACTACATAATACATAATACTACATACTACATAATGCTACATACTACATAATACTACATAATGCTACATACTACATAATGTTACATACTACATAATACTACATACTACATAATACTACATACTACATAATGCTACATACTACATAATGCTACATAATACATAATACTACATACTACATAATGCTACATACTACATAATACTACATACTACATAATACTACATAATACTACATACTACATAATACTACATACTACATAATGCTACATACTACATAATACTACATACTACATAATGCTACATACTACATAATACTACATACTACATAATACTACATAATGCTACATACTACATAATGCTACATACTACATAATACTACATAATACATAATACTACATAATACTACATACTACATAATGCTACATACTACATAATACTACATACTACATAATACTACATAATACTACATAATACTACATAATGCTACATACTACATAATGCTACATACTACATAATACTACATACTACATAATGCTACATACTACATAATACTACATAATACTACATAATACTACATACTACATAACTACTACATAATACTACATACTACATAATGCTACATCTAAGCTTTACATAATACTACATACTACATAATACTACATACTACATAATACTACATAATACTACATACTACATAATACTACATAATACTACATACTACATAATGCTACATACTACATAATACTACATAATACTACATACTACATACTACATAATGCTACATACTACATAATACTACATACTACATAATGCTACATACTACATAATACTACATACTACATAATGCTACATACTACATACTACATAATACTACATACTACATAATACTACATACTACATAATACTACATACTACATAATACATAATACTACATACTACATAATACTACATACTACATAATGCTACATACTACATAATACTACATACTACATAATACTACATACTACATAATGCTACATACTACATAATACTACATAATACTACATACTACATAATACTACATAATACTACATACTGCATAATACTACATACTACATAATACTACATAATGCTACATACTACATAATACTACATACTACATAATACTACATAATGCTACATACTACATAATACTACATACTACATAATACTACATAATACTACATACTACATAATACTACATAATACTACATACTACATAATGCTACATAATACTACATACTACATAATACTACATACTACATAATGCTACATAATACTACATACTACATAATGCTACATACTACATAATACTACATACTACATAATGCTACATACTATAATGCTACATACTACATAATGCTACATACTACATAATACTACATAATACTACATACTACATAATACTACATACTACATACTACATACTACATAATACTACATAATGCTAATATAATACTACATAATGCTACATACTACATAATGCGTAAATCTAAGCTTTAGGGCATAATACTACATACTACATAATACTACATACTACATAATACTACATACTACATAATACTACATACTACATAATGCTACATACTACATAATGCTACATACTACATAATACATAATACTACATACTAATACATAATGCTACATACTACATAATACTACATACTACATAATGCTACATACTACATAATGCTACATACTACATAATACTACATACTACATAATACTACATACTACATACTACATAATACTACATACTACATAATACTACATACTACATAATACTACATAATACTACATACTACATAATACAAATGCTACATACTACATAATACTACATACTACATAATACTACATACTACATAATGCTACATACTACATAATGCTACATACTACATAATACTACATACTACATAATACTACATACTACATAATACTACATACTACATAATGCTACATACTACATAATACTACATAATACATAATACTACATACTACATAATGCTACAAACTACATAATATTACATAATGCTACATACTACATAATGCTACATACTACATAATACTACATACTACATAATACTACATACTACATAATGCTACATACTACATAATGCTACATAATACTACATACTACATACTACATAATGCTACATACTACATAATACTACATACTACATAATACTACATACTACATAATACTACATACTACATAATACTACATACTACATAATGCTACATACTACATAATACTACATAATGCTACATACTACATAATGCTACATACTACATAATGCTACATAATACTACATAATACATAATACTACATAATACTACATACTACATAATGCTACATACTACATAATGCTACATACTACATAATGCTACATAATACTACATAATACTACATACTACATAATACTACATACTACATAATGCTACATACTACATAATACTACATACTACATAATGCTACATAATACTACATACTACATAATACTACATACTACATAATGCTACATACTACATAATGCTACATACTACATAATACGTAAATCTAAGCTTTAGGGCATAATACTACATACTACATAATACTACATACTACATAATGCTACATACTACATAATGCTACATACTACATAATACTACATACTACATAATACTACATACTACATAATACTACATACTACATAATGCTACATACTACATAATACTACATACTACATAATGCTACATACTACATAATGCTACATACTACATAATATTACATACTACATACTACATAATGCTACATACTACATAATACTACATACTACATAATACTACATACTACATAATGCTACATACTACATAATGCTACATAATACACATACTACATACTACATAATGCTACATACTACATAATACTACATACTACATAATACTACATACTACATAATACTACATACTACATAATACTACATACTACATAATACTACATACTACATAATACTACATAATGCTACATACTACATAATGCTACATACTACATACTACACAATACTACATAATACTACATAATACATAATACTACATAACTACATACTACATAATGCTATACTACATAATGCTACATACATAATACTACATAATACTACATAATACTACATACTACATAATACTACATACTACATAATACTACATACTACATAATGCTACATACTACATAATGCTACATAATAATACTACATACTACATAATACTACATACTACATAACATACTACATAATGCTACATACTACATAATACTACATACTACATAATACTACATACTACATAATACTACATACTACATAATACTACATACTACATAATGCTACATAATACTACATACTATACTACTACATAATACATACTACATAATGCTACATACTACATAATACTACATACTACATAATACTACATACTACATAATACTACATAATACTACATACTACATACATACATACTATAATACTACATACTACATAATACTACATACTACATAATACTACATACTACATAATACATACATACTACATAATAATACTACATACTACATAATACTACATACTACATAATACTACATACTACATAATAATACTACATAATACCACATACTACATAATACTACATAATACTACATACTACATAATACTACATACTACATAATACTACATACTACATAATACTACATAATACTACATACTACATAATGCTACATACTACATAATGCTACATACTACATAATGCTACATACTACATAATACTACATACTACATAATACTACATACTACATAATACTACATAATACATAATACTACATACATACTACATAATACTACATACTACATAATACTACATACTACATAATGCTACATACTACATAATACTACATAATACTACATACTACATAATACTACATACTACATAATGCTACATACTACATAATACTACATACTACATAATACTACATACTACATAATACTACATACTACATACTACATAATACTACATACTACATAATGCTACATACTACATAATACTACATACTACATAATACTACATACTACATAATACTACATACTACATAATACTACATACTACATAATACTACATACTACATAATGCTACATACTACATAATACTACATACTACATAATGCTACATACTACATAATACTACATACTACATAATACTACATAATACTACATACTACATCATGCGTAAATCTAAGCTTTAGGGCATAACTTAAGTGTGCCAAATAGCCTACATGCCAATTGCCAAATGTTTTTGGGAACGGGCAGAAAAAGTTGAAAATCTTGATCCACAGAGGCAAAAAGGACAATGTCGGAGTTTAATTCAATAAGAGAAAAGCTGCTCGGGACTCGGGATCAGGTACAGGAGTGGAGAAATAGGATTGATTTATTTCAGCATTTTGAGAGAATACAAATGTGCAGTTCGATACCATCTTTGGAGGTACTGTCTTTATCAGCATCATAAAAGCGGATTGCATTTCAACCACATGAAATATGCATCCAAACCGAACTGAAATCTTATCAGAGACTTTTCACAGCAATCTATTTCCTTACAACCGGTCAAACCGATGTCATTTGGAAATTGTGCACAGAAAATCTTTATTTGTATTTATTGCATTTTTACCCATCCATATAAGAAACAGTAATGATTACCGATGACAAATAGATTAAAGCATTCATTCCATCGATTTACGACATCTATCTAATTATAGACAAGTTGGCTAATAAATAGCCTACCAAAATGTTGAAAATTATAAGCAGAAACGTATCTAAATCAGGCCCCCCCAGATCAGGCCCCCCCAGATCAGACCCCCCCAGATCAGGCCCCCCCAGAAAATTGTTAACCCTAACCCATTTTCTATATTAGCCGGTCGAAGCCACATCCCTGGGGGGGAAAAGACTGCTAATCAAGGTAGGTACAAAACCCATTTTCTATATTAGCCGGTCGAAGCCACATCCCTGGGGGGGAAAGACTGCTAATCAAGGTAGGTACAAAGGGTTAGGGTTAACCCTAACCCATTTTCTATATTAGCCGGTCGAAGCCACATCCCTGGGGGAAAAGACTGCTAATCAAGGTAGGTACAAAGGGTTAGGGTTAGGGTTAACCCTAACCCATTTTCTATATTAGCCGGTCGAAGTCACATCCCTGGGGGGGAAAGACTGCTAATCAAGGTAGGTACAAAGGGTTAGGGTTAGGGTTAACCCTAACCCATTTTCTATATTAGCCGGTCGAAGCCACATCCCTGGGGGGGAAAATACTGCTAATCAAGGTAGGTACAAAGGGTTAGGGTTAGGGTTAACCCTAACCCATTTTCTATATTAGCCGGTCGAAGCCACATCCCTGGGGGGTTAACCCTAACCCATTTTCTATATTAGCCGGACGAAGCCACATCCCTGGGGGGTTAACCCTAACCCTAACCCATTTTCTATATTAGCCGGTCGAAGCCACATCCCTGGGGGGGAAAAGACTGCTAATCAAGGTAGGTACAAAGGGTTAGGGTTAGGGTTAACCCTAACCCATTTTCTATATTAGCCGGTCGAAGCCACATCCCTGGGGGGGAAAAGACTGCTAATCAAGGTAGGTACAAAGGGTTAGGGTTAACCCTAACCCATTTTCTATATTAGCCGGTCGAAGCCACATCCCTGGGGGGGAAAAGACTGCTAATCAAGGTAGGTACAAAGGGTTAGGGTTAGGGTTAACCCTAACCCATTTTCTATATTAGCCGGTCGAAGCCACATCCCTGGGGGGGAAAGACTGCTAATCAAGGTAGGTACAAAGGGTTAGGGTTAACCCTAACCCTAACCCATTTTCTATATTAGCCGGTCGAAGCCACATCCCTGGGGGAAAGACTGCTAATCAAGGTAGGTACAAAGGGTTAGGGTTAGGGTTAACCCTAACCCATTTTCTATATTAGCCGGTCGAAGCCACATCCCTGGGGGGGAAAAGACTGCTAATCAAGGTAGGTACAAAGGGTTAGGGTTAGGGTTAACCCTAACCCATTTTCTATATTAGCCGGTCGAAGCCACATCCCTGGGGGGTTAACCCTAACCCATTTTCTATATTAGCCGGACGAAGCCACATCCCTGGGGGGTTAACCCTAACCCTAACCCATTTTCTATATTAGCCGGTCGAAGCCACATCCCTGGGGGGGAAAAGACTGCTAATCAAGGTAGGTACAAAGGGTTAGGGTTAGGGTTAACCCTTACCCATTTTCTATATTAGCCGGTCGAAGCCACATCCCTGGGGGGGGGAAAGACTGCTAATCAAGGTAGGTACAAAGGGTTAGGGTTAACCCTAACCCATTTTCTATATTAGCCGGTCGAAGCCACATCCCTGGGGGGGAAAGACTGCTAATCAAGGTAGGTACAAAGGGTTAGGGTTAACCCTAACCCATTTTCTATATTAGCCGGTCGAAGCCACATCCCTGGGGGAAAAAGACTGCTAATCAAGGTAGGTACAAAGAAAACGCATTAACAAAAATGTATATTCTGTATTTGGGGTATTAAAATCACTTCATCTTTTTCTTAATCCCTTGAATTCTCTGGTTTCCATCCAGACTACCTCATTCCGCCCCCTGCGGTTCCCCTGCACCTCGCAGTAGAGGAGATTGAGGCAAAGGATGTGTATGATTATGACTACCCCCGACCCCAGGCTCCCCCGACCCCCGCCAGGCGCACCCTCTCTGATGTCACCTTCAGGTGCCTCTCCATGGACAGCCTGTCTACCATGGATCCCTGTATGTAGCTTAGCATTAGTGTTTTCAATCCTTTCACTCTCTTGCTATAACAGAGTTATAGTTATCAAACACCATCTCTCTCCTCTTTCAGCTATGTTTGCGTACTTGACTCACGATTCCCCTCGTACATACATTTTGTAGCTAAATACAGGTGGAGTCAGGTGGAGACTAAAGCGTTTAATTCTGTGGTTTGTGCTAAAGCTAACGAATGTGAATCTTGAAGTTGCATTGCAGTATTACAGGACTCCATGTCATACATTTCACTGTATTGTAGTAAATGAAGTAAAGTAAGATTTTTAAAAGTAAGAATATCTCCAAATTGCCTAATCTGTATTTTTTTCATATCCATACTATTATCATTTCCAGACAATAGCATATTGATTGGGCATAGAAGACAAAGTGATCCAAGTCATATACAGTTATATATATATATTACACTCCTTGATATTTAGTGCAATGAAGTACTTAATTGGCACTACCTCATAGACTTGATTTGCTGCCGCCTCTTGTACAACGTTCTTGTTACGTTACAAACAGACCATGACCCCATCGTAAGGTGTCAAAAAATGTTTTTTTACTTTGTTAATGCGTTTTCTTTGTACCTACCTTGATTAGCAGTCTTTTTTCCCCCAGGGATGTGGCTTCGACAGATTATTGAGAATCTGTTCATATATTAATAATGACATTTCTTTCCTTTGAATTTGAAACCCGGTTGGACAGAGGGAGTTTTTGTCATTGTCCTCTTGACTCAGGTACACAACAGAAACTGAACAATGTGTAGTGATATGCCAAGGTTGTATGGGGACTCACACTCCAGAAATGTTAGTTGTAAATGTGTTGGATATAAAGCCAAAAGCATTGAAAATACAGGTTTAAATCGCATATTAGTAGTAGATACTTGTACAGTCATTGTAAAGGATGGCCATGATATTTCTGCATCGGTTTGTTTCTCTTGATCTCAATACCGTTTTAACTTCTTTCAAATTGTGATGTACGTTGACTGCAATTCCTTGATCATGAACTTAAGTGCCACTCCTTGTAAAATGATTTGTGAAAATTGACTTGAAATTGTTCAAAGTAGTGCTTTGTAAGCCCTCTGCTTTCCACTGTCACTCATATGTAGACTCACCACAAGAGGGCACTCTGTCATAAGATATTGCTGTGGTCTCTGACTCCACATGCAGTGCTCAATAGTTGCAGAATTTACTGGTATAGTGTAATACAGTTGGTACTTTGTCATTCGATCTAAGATCCAATGTGAAAATGTATGTATGGTATAACTCATTGTTCGCCTAACCATTACATACGGAGAGAAATAGCTTTTCTCTTTGCCTTGTTATTGCATGTGTAGATAAAATATTGTATTTATTGATTTTAATATACTCCGCATTCATTATGTAGCCATGTGTTCATGCCTCAGCCATTAAATATTTTAAAATAAACCATATTTTCTTTAAAATTTGATTGGTATATTTTATTGAAAAATATTTAAATAGTATTGTAGTACTGGAAAAATAGTGTTTTATAATGTAGCTCTAGAAAGTAACATTTTCCAATCTGGTAACAGTAAAGGCATTCAAATACAAATGAAATCTGCTGTTTCTACAGTCTATAGACTATTTTGTTGAACCTCCTCCCACCAAGCATGCTCTCTCTGAAAATCTGGAGCTACTGTTCTACTCACTCCAGCATAACAGTGGTTAGCGGGGAGAATTATCTCCTTTCCCCCGTCGAGGTGCATAGTCAATCATATTTTAGCTGTTGTGAAATGTATTTTCAGTCATGCCTTAGCCACTGAAATGCACTCGTATGTTTTCAATTCTCTGCTGTAAACTTTTCTTTTAAATATTTTGTATAAAGATGACAATGAAAAAGCAACATCAAATTTAACTTTTTTATTTGGCATTTTCTTGCAAAAAAAGAATTGTAAAAAATGCAAGCATAAAATCACAAGAACTTGTCATACTACTACCAAAGGTCCACTATCTGCAGTCCAATGGCAGGATGAAAGCAAACACAAAGAAATACACAGAGCAAATAAGAAAAAATAAAATATTCAGTGTATCTTACATTTTCAAAATGAGACAAATTTCCACAGGCACAGCCGATTATAAAACAGTAGGCCATTTAAAAAAAGACAGTTGAAGGCCATGGCTACAAAGGTTCTTATGCTACGATTACAAACAGTAAAAGAGCTCGACAGTAGTTCACAAGAGAACGACCCATCCGGATGGGCGATGCTGACTAAATTTAAATGGCTGTTGGCATGGCGTTTCGACATTTACTTAACAGTGGCAAAGCATTGGGCCACTACTGCTTATCTGACATTTACTTAACAGTGGCAAAGCATTGGGCCACTACTGCTTATCTGACATTTACTTAACAGTGGCAAAGCATTGGGCCACTACTGCTTATCTGACATTTACTTAACAGTGGCAAAGCATTGGGCCACTACTGCTTATCTGACATTTACTTAACAGTGGCAAAGCATTGGGCCACTACTGCTTATCTGACATTTACTTAACAGTGGCAAAGCATTGGGCCACTACTGCTTATCTGACATTTACTTAACAGTGGCAAAGCATTGGGCCACTACTGCTTATCTGACATGACAAGCTCACTCGTTCCCTGATTTACATGAGGCTTTCTCTCTTCAGCTCCAGAACTTATGTCTTATGATGGAGTATAGCTGTCAAAGCTTTTAGTGAGCCAATATAGTGCATATATACACACTCACAAAATGTGACATTTTGTACGTCTCTCTAAACATTACAATGGGTAATTGGTCCAATGTCAATAGATTAGCATATTATGAATATCATATTGTGTACAACAGAGCTTTGAAGAATGTAGAGTTGTAGACACAATCTGATTATTCATCGGATCAGGTCTTGAACACCAGTATATTTACTGTAGGTTTCCAAAAGAAAAGTAAAAACCAAAAACATAACAGCAACTGGTCCACTGATAGTAGACCATTCACAAAACTAACCATCTTTGCATTAGCTTTGGGAGACAACAGGTCATGCGTTGTCTTGCGTCCCATTCCTAATTAGTCATAGGAGTTGCCTTGTTGTTGATAGCCACCTGGTCTTTGAGGATCTGATGATAACCTCCATTGCCATTGTGAATGCCAATGGAGAAATGGTACATCCCGCCATTATACCTACATTCAGGCACTGCCATGAGGTGGTGAACTCTGAAGTGGTGAAGCAGAACTGCAGATCCTGGAAGTACGACTTCACCAGGTTTGTGATGGTGTCCGGTATGTGGAAAAATCTGAAGGCAGACCACAGGAGTTCATGGGGCACAGAGCCAAATGCATTGGCGAGGTCGAGGAAGACTACATGGAGGTCCCTTTTCTCCACCTTGGCCATTTGGATCTGGTGCCAGATCATGCTGGAATGTTCCAAGCAGCCAGAGAACCCTGATATTCCTGCCTTCTGTACAGATGTATCGACGTACGCATTCCTTTGCAGGTACTCGGCCATCCTCTGGGCAATGACCCTAAAGAAGATTTTACCCTCGACATTCAGTAAGGAGATTGGGCGGAATTGGCTGATGTTCACTGCATCCTTCTCCTTAGGGATCAGGACCCTGCCTGCCCTACGCCACACTTTGGGTATTATCTTCTTCTGCCAAGCTGTTCTCATAAGCCTGCAGAGGAACCTCAGGATGTCTGGTGCGTTCTTATACACTTTGTACGGGACTCCATTTGGCCCCGGGGCTGATGTGTTATATGTTGGTGTTTCATACTGGAGAGGGAATGCAAAACAACGACGCTGGACAGAGTGGAATCAGGTGTATCAAAAAGGCAGTTTATTGGTCAAAGTTATCTTGTCCTGCCGTTTATCGTGCACGGACCTAAGGAATGTGACTCTTGTGAGGAGTCAGAATAATTAGGCTGCTCAGCCAGAGTTTACAGCAGAATGTATACACAGAATAATGTAGGTGGAGTCTCGTCGTGTTGGTCTTCTGACTGGTCCTGAAGAGTTGGAGGCGGGCCTTGCTCTAGCCAGAGCGGGCCCCCTTGGTGCACAGCAAAGTCCTTTGCTCTTGGCACCCGACCAGTAGGGGGGGGTAGAGTGTGAGTGTACAGTGCTTCATGAGATGTTTGTGTGTCAAGGAACGTAAGATAGGGGAAACTAGCAGTGTCTGCTTTAGGCGCAGGTGTTTCCTGTTTATGCAGGAGTGCATGAAAGGGTCAATGTCAGTGAGATAGCTTGGCACTTCTAAGCTCGTTATTGTTGCAGGATGCTCTTTGTAGTTTTACAGGGGAGTAATATTTGCGTGATGGCAGCTGTGGGTCCTTCGGATAATCATGTTATTGCACACAGGCTCTAGACTTGACTGTAACCAGAGCTTTGGTCTGCTAGTAACGCTTTATATTGTGACGACCCTCCCACTCTGTCTGCCGTATTCTCTCTGTTATTTCCTTATTAGGATGCTGGTGGGCGGAGTTGGGAGGGTCGTCAGCTACATGGGAAACACCTGGGCCCGGTGTCTCCCAGGATAAATACACCACTTCCCCATTCATGGAGGAGACTCTCTCCATGCAGACACCCTCTGTAGATTGTGTTGTGGTTCTTGGTGGCCGTTTGTTTGTTTGTTTGTTTGCTTTGGCACCTTTCATCACCCTGCATTATCACATTCATGCATGCAAAACACTCACTTACACTACTGATTACTGATTACACACACCATTGTCTATTATACTTAGTTGCTTTAGGTAATAAATACATATTTTGCTACTCATTATCTCCACGTTGTCTCCCTTTGTTACGGGCTTTGAGCCGGTTCGTGACAATATTAGATTATTTATATAACAAATCCCCCTCTTCACATCTTATTAGACGTGAACAATAGAAATAAAATATGAAGCAACCAAACAATTTGGTAGGAACCAAATTTTTGAGTCCCCCTCTTCACGTCTTTTAAGACGTGAAAACTATAGAATTAGAATATGACACAAAACAAACAATTTGGTAGGAACCAAATTTTGAGTCCCCCTCTTCACGTCTTTTAAGATGTGAAAACTATAGAATTAGAATATGAAGCAAAACAAACAATTTGGTAGGAACAACATTTTTGAGTCCCCCTCTAGTATGCAGCGAATCTAGGCAAATAAGCAAGGACATACATAAGGTGGTGCTTCTAACCTTGTCTGGTGTGCGTGGTGGGTCTGTAGGTGTAGTGCTATGTTTGGTGCGTGTGAGATTGAAGGGAGTGGTGCTAGGAATGTATCAGGGATAGGGGTTGGGGTGAGAGGGGTTGATGCTTTAGTATGTGTTTGTTGTTCTATTAACCATGTGAAAGTGCCCAGGGACACCCCAAATATCAGTAGGAATATCACAAACAGTGGTTCAGATATTCCTAGCCTCACCCAGGGAGGGAGAAATGTCCCTCTAACTGGGCGAGGTTCCTTTATCAGGGTTAGAGGGGTTTGATGCCCCATTACCTGAGTCAGGAATATCTTCATTTGGAATCAAATTTAGGCTGTTCAAATCAGCTCTGACCTCTGTCAGTGTTCTGGAAGGAGTTGGGGCTGGAGTGCAATGTGTAAGGTGGTGCCAAGGTGTGCCTGATTTACCTTTGACCTGGACTGAGTGTGAAGTAACCTCCTTCACTTCGTACGGTCCAGTCCACCTGGGTTCCAGCCACTTTTTCTTGTGGACTTTAACCCTCACCCAGTCACCAACCTTTACCTTCAATGGTAGCGTGTCCCCCGGCAGACTCCCCCTCCTGGACCTTCTGAACCTGGGTAGAGAGTGCTGCAGAGAGAACCGTCAGTTTTTTCACATAATTAGACATTACATTTTTATTTTTTTTTACATCAAGGGCGGGCATATGACCTCCCTCCCTTGGTGGACCAGGCATGACTCTACCAGTCATTATCTCATGAGGAGAGAGATGGGTGCCTGCTCCTGGTGAGGCTCTCATGGCCATCAACACCAGAGGCAGGACTTCAACCCATGTCAACTTCGTACCTGCACATACTTTAGCTATCTTAGCTTTCAGCTTTTGGTTTAACGTTCCACCAGATTTTGGAACCAAATCTGTGTGTTATGCCAAATCTTGTGATCCATTTGTCAAATATGATTTGTCTTGGGATGCCATACCTGGGTATTAGTTTGGTTTTTAACCACTTAACGACTGACCTAGCATTCCCCCTTCGCTGTTGGTATTGCTTCTTCCCATTTGGAGAACCTATCTACCATAACTAGGAGATAGTGTTTGTCTTTAGAATACATTGTCGGGGCCCATGTCGGTGTAATCTATACTAATATCCTGAAAACATGCATTAGGTAATGGGTATGAGCCCATTGGTGTTTGATATGGTTTCTTTAGGTTGTGACTGCCACATATGTTGCATTCGTTACAAAATAAATCATCGTCATAAAATAAGTCAGTCATATTTTTTATGTGAGGGTGCCACCAGATGTGCGAGGCCTTTTGGAGGGTCTTTAGTTAGCCTTCGTGTGTGTGGCTATGTGCTTCACGTAAAAGTTCTGGGTCCATCAGTGTGGACTGCTCCATGGGCATAGGCTGAGTCTGTATAGATATTCACAGTCTTTCCTTTTCCTCTGATGAGGGCCTGCGTCAATCCGATGATTTCAGCTAATTTGGGCAGGTGCTGGTTGAGGGATGATGGCTGATTCAAGGGTAACGTGTGAGCCGTCTGGGAGTTGCTGCACCATCGCATAGGCTGCTATGTTTCCTCCTTTTCCTTTGTAGCAGCAGCCATCAGTGTACAGCCATTGGTCGGGATTGGTCAGTGGTTAATTCTTCAGGTCTGGTCTCAGTTTGACCTTGTAGCCCTTGGTGGCTAGGAAGTCTGGCAGTGTTTTTTGTTATTTGTAGGCAGAGGTCTGATGTAGGAGCGCCTAGTAGTAGATCGTCAACGTATATGGAAACAGATGACAGCATTTGGGGGAACTTGATAGCAGAATAGGTGCATCCTGTGTCTACCAGGAACTGATGGGTGACACCCTCAACTTCGCACATCATTGTTGGTTCAGTGTGCTGTTGAAAGTGTTGTCTCCCTTCTCCTGCCGTGGGTGGTGGGCATCTTTATGGCCAGGGCATGGTGTCCCCAGTCATTCCCTGGAACTGCGGTTGGTTGTATGCGGGTTGCTGATGCATGGGTATGGGTCCTGGTTGCTGATGTTCGTACTGTTGAGGTCTATTTCCACCCCTTCCCCTCCCATATGGCCCTCTCGTAGAGTTCCACTGACGTTGTTGTGGTGTGAGTGGGTATGGGCACTCTCGTGAGTAGTGCCCTGGAATTCTACAGTTGAAACAAACCCCTCCCCTGGGATGGCCTGGTATCCATTGCGGCTGGTATGCAAGTTGTGGTTGCGGAGGATACCAAGGCTGAGGAACTCCAGGTTGCCCCACTGGAGTAGGCCCCGGGTTGGCTGGTTGAGGACCGGCCTGCTGTTGAATCATCTGAGACACAGTCTGGGCCACTATTTGAGGGATGTCTGTTTTGGTGGCTGACTCCTGGGTTTCTTCCACCACCATCTGTTTCTTAGGTTTTTCTCCTTTTTGTGCTTCCTTCAATTGGAGTTTCAGGAGTTGTATCTGGAGGGACTGGACTTGGTTCTCGGATCCCCCTCTGTCTTTATTGTGTTGGCCCACATGGTGGTGCACATTAGCATTAAATTGGGTCAAAGGAAGTGCGATCAGTCCCACCGTTCCTCTCAGTTTGGTCTTTGCATCCCCTGGGCAGCCAGTGACCACCATCTCTTTCCACATGTTGAGGGTGGTGTCTGTATGGTCAAATGGTTCATCATGGACTGATCTCCAGGTGGATTTAGCTCTATCCAGATATTCTGCTGGATGCTCACCTGGGTTGATCGTGAAGGAGGACAGGGTGGCATGGTTCCTTTCAGTAGGATAAGCTCTGCGCAGTTCATCCCATAATACGGTCCTGAATCGATCTAGGGGCAGGGTGGGTGGCTGGGCTCCGAGATCGGCTGCTGTCATGATTCCGTTCATGGTGCCATGGTTGGTGGCTCTGGATAGTAGTGCTTTTTCTCCTAGGCAGAGATCCAGACCGGAGGTCAGAGTCTGCAGCTGGTGTAGCCATGCGGAGGCCCCTCCATGTAGGCTGGGCATCTGTTCCATCAGTGTGGTCAAGTCAGTCATTTTCCAGGGTTGGTACTCTACGTAGCGTGGATCAGCTGCTGGGAATAGAGGATACATGCTGGCTCCACCCCGTTCCAGGTCCCAGTCTTCTCTGGTGGTCACTCCTTGAGATCTTAGTCCAGCCACCCTGGCAGACTTCCGGGTTGCGGTCGCCCCCTGGGTGTTGGTTATGTCAGTCACCTTTCCCTTCATCATGCCTTCGATGTGGTACTCACTCATCCCTCTGCCTTCATTATTCATCAGGCCCTTGGCTTGGGCTATTGATTCACTTAATTCTCTCCTTAAGTGTTGTATTTCACAGTCTATTTCTAAACTGGTGGGTGTCTTTCTGTTGCTTTCCTCATCATCTTCCGTTGCCTGGCTCACGTGGCTGATATAGGACCCTTCCTCAACTTGGAGGCTACGCGGGGAACACTTTAGATGGAAATAGTTGGGGTTTAACCGTTGTGCCTCCAGGGGGAAACGCCCATCTGCAGCTCTATATCCTGGGCTTGTGAGGGAGCCCACAGCACCTCCGAGATCTATCAGGAGGGGTGCGGCGGAGTTTCCAGGGAAAGCTCCTTCCTTGCATTGGTGCTCTCGCTTCTGGGGGGTGTGACCTGTATGTGGAGTGCTGGTGGTGGGGAGTGGCTCACACTCTATCTGCCCTCCTTTTATTCCGAAGCTCATAGCCCCATTCAGCTGGCCCGCCTGTACGCTTAGCACTGGGGCCTGTATCGCGGGCTGGGTCCCGGTGAGGAAAGGGTTACCTTTTAACGGGTTGTGAGAATGCCCACGTTGGTTATGCCCCATTGAGTATGGTGGAGGTTGGGCCACCTCTAATGGTATTTCTGGGTATAGTGAGGAAGGAGCAGACGCCGTGCTGGCGTTGGCCACTTGGGGTACTGTGGGTAAACTCTCGAGTGGAGTTTTTTCTCTGCTAAGGCCACACACAACATGTCCAGTTTGTTTTTTGGCAGCACTCTTCTACTTTTTCTATTGCCCACGTTTTTAACTCTGCTTCGGCTCGCTCTCTCTTTTTAATGCCGTGGTTCTTGAACAAATGAGTCTTCTTCCCCTCTGTCTCACCCTTTACGGCTTCTTCCAGCCCTCTAGATTGGAGTTCCTCGTCTACTGGAGCTCCCCCTCTAAGGTAACCCGTCTGTATCCATTTCAGTCTTACCCCCTCCCACACTGTTTTCATTTTTTTATACTGGTCTTTCCCTCCCGCTCTATTAGTCATGCGCTGTTCTAAGTATTCATTGAACTTGAGTTTGGGTGTATTTGAGCCAGACATGTTATCACAAAATAATTACGTGAACTGCTAGGGTATTTATTAACGCGGTTAGGCAAGATGTAACTGAGGCAGTGATTATCTGAAAAAGGTCTTATATGGCTCCTAATTCCTGTTCTAGCTCATCTGGTAATGTCTGAAATGTGTCCTCTAGGTTTGAGTCAGTCCTGTACTACGTCCTGTGTAATATGTGTTTATTTCTATCTTTGTATACTTAGCCCGTCCTTGGTCGAAACCAAGGATGTATTCGCGGTGCCGGGACAGACTCAACTCTTGTACCCCACCCTCGTATTCAAAGGTTCTATCGGTATGTGATTACAATTACGTGTGTGTTCTTTTTTTGTTGTTGAATGTGTTCAGTGTTTTATTCAGGTTTTATCTAGAAATGATTCACTGATTTCCCTTTGGAACGATGTATTAGTGAATCTAGGCAATTCTATGTCAATTGTCAGAATAATTCTAGTACTTTAGGAAATAAAAAATTGTTCAGTGAATCATTTAAATACTTTCTGTAAATGATTCAGTAACTTCTTTTATGAACTTATTTTAGTAAATTCAAGCGATCATATAGCAATTTTCAGAATAATTTTATCTCTTTGGGAAATATGGATAGAAATAGAAAAACTACAAATCCGTGTATAGCTCGGCGGGTTGTCAATCAAAGGCAGTGCTTAGCTCGGCGGCTTATTTAAGTACTTTCTATAAATAATTCAGTAATTTCCTTTTGGAACAATATATCAGTAAATTCGAGCGATTCTATAGCAATTGTCAGAATAATTTTATCTCCTGCGGAATTACCAACAGCGGAAGAGGGAAAAAAGAAACCATCAATATTTTAGCACGGCGGCTGGGTTAATTCACCGCTCGGCGACTGATCAGTATTTTGGCCCACCGACCGTCAATATTACACCGTTTATGTATTCAGAGTATGGCAATCATTCCCCAACAAATGTTTTCTCTGAATTGGGCACAACAATATCGCGGAACGTCAAAACTGGTTATATTATGTTATAGTGTGAGGTGCAATGGTCACATCATTCCCGATCTCTGTCTTGTGGAACGCTAAACTTACATATACTATGTCTATTCGACTACACCTCTAACATAACCAATTAAACATTCTACAACTTATTCAATAGGATCTTTTACATGCATTAACTACACCTCTAAACACAACCAATTAAACAGTATAGCACTTATTTAATAGGATCTTTTACATGTATTAACTCGATCTCACAATTGACTACACCTCTAACACAACCAATTAAACAGTCTACTACTATTTAATAGGATCTTTTACATGCAGATTCAGTCGATCTCAGTATAGGCCAATTAATAAAAAATAAAAATAATAAAAGAGTTAAACGAGCAAAACAAGATCTCCCTGACCAATGCCTTAGGTTCTTATGTAAAAAAAAAAAATTGGCAACGATTCATACTCACGTCAGTACTTTCTGATCAAAATTTGGTTTAGACTATAATACAATATGCAGATTTCGATTTAACAGGCTCTGCTCACCTTTCAAGTAGAGCGCTCCGATCAGATTTCCTGAGGCAAGACGAATGGCTGATTGTCTCTTGGACAGGTCACACTTCCGTCTGATTTTGAGCCGTCCTCATGCTACCATTTTGTTGGTGTTTCATACTGGAGAGGGAATGCAAAACAACGACGCTGGACAGAGTGGAATCAGGTGTATCAAAAAGGCAGTTTATTGGTCAAAGTTATCTTGTCCTGCCGTTTATCGTGCACGGACCTAAGGAATGTGACTCTTGTGAGGAGTCAGAATAATTAGGCTGCTCAGCCAGAGTTTACAGCAGAATGTATACACAGAATAATGTAGGTGGAGTCTCGTCGTGTTGGTCGTCTGACTGGTCCTGAAGAGTTGGAGGCGGGCCTTGCTCTAGCCAGAGCGGGCCCCCTTGGTGCACGGCAAAGTCCTTTGCTCTTGGCACCCGACCAGTAGGGGGGGGGGTAGAGTGTGAGTGTACAGTGCTTCATGAGATGTTTGTGTGTCAAGGAACGTAAGATAGGGAAAACTAGCAGCATCTGCTTTAGGCGCAGGTGTTTCCTGTTTATGCAGGAGTGCATGAAAGCGTCAATGTCAGTGAGATAGCTTGGCACTTCTAAGCTCGTTATTGTTGCAGGATGCTCTTTGTAGTTTTACAGGGGAGTAATATTTGCGTAATGGCAGCTGTGTGTCCTTCGGATAATCATGTCATTGCACACAGGCTCTAGACTTGACTGTAACCAGAGCTTTGGTCTGCTAGTAACGCTTTATATTAGATTATTTATATAACAGATATCTGATGGGATGGCCAGATGTTCATGTCGCTTTGAGTCAAAGTTTGTTGTTCTCAGGTGCTCCTCTAGGTCTTTCTTTGATGTTTTTAGAGCTCCACTTTTTTCCTTTGTGAAGAGACTTTTAAGGAACTTGAAGGGATCTTTATAGAATCGAGTTCTAGTTTGTTCTTTCTTCCTTCTGCGTTTCCGTAGGTTCTCTGCTCTACGGAGGGATGCCAACCGGGTTTTGATGTCAGCCTGAAGTGCCTCTATGCCCTCCTTTTCCACTTCCGAGGCCTTCTTCCACTGTTTCTTAAAACCTGTTAAGGATACCCCCCCACTTTGTGCAATTTCCGCCTGAAGACATACCCTATTCTAACAGCCTGTTGCTCAGGCCCAGAAGCAAGGATATGCATATTCTTGTTACCATTTGATTAAAAACACTCTGAAATTTGTGTAAATGTGAATTGAATGTAGGAGAATATAACACAATAGATCTGGTAGAAGAAAATACAAGGAAATAAACAGGCGTTTTTCAGTTATTTTATTGTTGTAGCATCTTTAAAATCAACTAGAACATCAAAATATTCAGTTATGATACTCTGGATACTTTTAAATGAGAGAATAAGCAGGCAACAGTATTTGCCCAAAGTTTCAGACAGATACCTCTAGGAATGAGTGAGGTACATGCCATTGGGTATGAAGTCACCCAAGTGTCCCTCACAAGTTTCCCAAATGTACCCAAGTGGCCGAATTGGTACATGGGTACATTGCTGAAAATAACTATATACAAAATGTTAAAAAATTATTCACACATACCTGGAAAAATATATTTTGGAAAATTGAAGAAAAAAAATGAACATTTCCCCAAAAAAATTAATAACATGGGTAACTATTTACATGTTCAATAATGTGAAGACACAATATTGTGCTGCTGATGCCACAGCGCATAGCAGTCTCTTTCTGCTGTGAAGTAGAGGGTCACTGAACAGGTGCTGCAGCCGACAGAGGATTTCTTGTGGCAAAGAGCACAACGAAGCCTCCTTACTGAATTCCTTTTGCACTCCTTCTCGCCTGCAATAAGGAATTTCAGCATGTGCACACCACTGGTTGAAGGAGCAGAAGGGACAGAGGTAGAGGGGACTGAAGGTTCTGCAGTGGACCTGCTGTAGCTAGCAAGCTCACGGATGAGCTGCTCCCTGAATACCAGCTGTGAGATGGGGGGCTGTCCACAGCTCTTGGCCATTTCCTTATGGAGGATGAAGGAATTCACCACAGCAATGTCCATGAAATGGTAAAAGAATGTCTTGTACCATTTCATGGTTTTGTGAAGAACATTATAGTAACCTATAAGTGCATCTGACAGGTCGACTCCTCCCATGCTTTTATTGTAGTCCTTCACTGCTGTTGGAATGGGGACATTTTTTGTGGTCCATGCCCCAGTAGCGTCCTTCACATGCCTGGCGACGTGATCACCAGTGAAGGCCTTGTGTATAGTGGAGCACATCACCACCTCTCTGGTGTCCATCCACTTCACTAACAGCAGGCCATCTTCACGGATCCATCGTATGGTCCCCCGCTCAGCCCGCCTAGGCATGTCGTTCTCCCTGGTTTTTGGAAAGCCCACTCTGTTGGAACGGATGGTGCCACAGGCCCACATCTCCAGCTTTCTCAGGTCTGCAAACAGGGTAGAGCTTGTGTAGAAGTTATCCACAAACAGTTTGTAGCCCTTCCCTAGCAGCTGAAAATCTAATAGCTGCATAACAGAGTCATAGCTCAGTCCCTTCCCGGTAGCACAACTGTTCTTCCCTTCATAGACAAAAAAATTGCACGTGTATGCACACGCAGAATCGGCCAAAACAAACAGTTTGTAACCCCATTTATTCGGTTTGTTACGCATGTACTGTTTCAGGCCAATTCTGGCCTTTGAGGCTACCATTCTCTCATCTATGGAAAGGTTCTGGCCAGGCTGAAAATAGGTTTTGCAGGCCTCAATGATGTCGAGGTAGAGAGGTTTAATTTTGCATAGCTTATCAAACCCCGCCGTGCCTCGTTTCATCTCATTGACCTTATCAACTTCTGGGTCACTGATATGAAGTGCCCGTGAAATTGTCAAAAACTTTTTGCATGACATGACCGTGGAGGGAAAAGGCAGTTGATATAGTGATCCAATTTGTAAGTCGCTCTGGATAAGACTGTATGTTTGTTTATTCCATGTGTAACTCTGTGTCGTTGTTTGTGTCGAACTGCTTTGCTTTATCTTGGCCAGGTCGCAATTGTAAATGAGAACTTGTTCTCAACTTGCTTACCTGGTTAAATAAAGGTGAAAAAAAAGAGCGTCTGCTAAATGACTTAAATGTAAATGTAAATTCAGTTTTCCAGTAGTTTTTCAGGGTTTTTAGCTTTATTAGACCCATGTAAATGACCATAGAAAAGAAACACAAAAGATCTGACATGGAAATGGGCTTCCATGCCTCTTTCTTGCCTTCCTGCCTATTAGCTCCGTTCCTATTAGTGTTCAAAACCAGGGAATCTACAACTTGTGGGGTAAAAAACAACTGAAAAAGTTGAATGGGGCTGTACTTAGAGGTCATGTCCAGCTGAGGACCTGGTGATCTCTTTGGTCTGAACAATGGAGGGGGTGGGGCCACATCCTCCTCCAGCACAGAGTGCCAACGATCCTCCTCCACTCTGCCAGCAGGTTCCACTTCCCTTCCTCCGCTTCTTTGTCACCGGCTTCACACCTCTTGATGGCAGGGCGGCAGGGTAGCCTAGTGGTTAGAGCGTTGGACTAGTAACCGGAAGGTTGCAAGTTCAAACCCCCGAGCTGACAAGGTTCAAATCTGTCGTTCTACCCCTGAACAGGCAGTTAACCCGCTGGTCCCAGGCCGTCATTGAAAATAAGAATTTGTTCTTAACTGACTTGCCTCGTTAAATAAAGGTAAAAATAAAAAAATAAAAGGTGTGGTGCCAGAGACAGCATGGCTCCGGCTGGATGGACCAGCCTCAGTGGGGGATTTGCTTCTAGGTAGTATGGGCTCCCATTCAGTATCACTGGGACTGTGAAATAAAGACAGACAAACAGACACAGATTATATACAGAGTAAGTGAGGTGTTGTTCATTTCATGTTTAGATAAAACACATGCTATATACAGGCCTCTCAGCTAAAAATAACCCATGCTATATACAGGGCCATACAGGGCCACAGACATACACCCAAAATGTAGAGCAATGTTTATAAGCGGATTTGCTGGAAAGTTTTTTGAAATCTGACATGGTGGCTGGATTAGCAAGAGGTTTAGCTTTCATTTGGTGTGCTGCATTTCTGATTTAATTGAAGTTAAATATTTTTGATAATGACATATTAGGCAATTTCTGTACAAACGTTCCCAAATGGGAACGGGTGTCCTGGAAACTGGTGGGATTGGAAACTTTCTCCCGCCTTTTACCTCTTCCACTCCAAATCTTTCTGTCCCGTACTCATAGATGATGTCCCCCATCCTCTCCAACTTCTTCTCCACTGTGCCTCGAAGTTTCTCGAGGGTCAAGGTAAGGTCAGTATTCACTGTTTCCCACAACTTCTTGTCACTGGCGCCAGGCCACTTCACATACGGTCTGTGCCCTGGTAGTCTCCTTTCGACTGCAGGTCTGGGAGGCTGGGTGAGTTCCACTCCTGTTGTTGGTTCCACCTCAGTTGCTACTTCAGTGCTTGAGTTTACGTCCTCCATGACAGTGGTACTGATGCACTGCAAACTATGGTTTGCGTCCAGTTACTGTGCTTCATTCGACTCATTCGACTGGAGGCTGAGACCCCTCCTGTCTCAGCCTCCAGTATTTATGCTGCATTAGTTTATGTGTCGGGGGGCTAGGGTCAGTTTGTTATATCTGGAGTACTTCTCCTGTCCTATTCGGTGTCCTGTGTGAATCTAAGTGTGCGTTCTCTAATTCTCTCCTTCTCTCTTTCTTTCTCTCTCTCGGAGGACCTGAGCCCTAGGACCATGCCCCAGGACTACCTGACATGATGACTCCTTGCTGTCCCCAGTCCACCTGGCCATGCTGCTGCTCCAGTTTCAACTGGCCTGGGCCCTAGGACCATGTCCCAGGACTACCTGACATGATGACTCCTTGCTGTCCCCAGTCCACCTGGCCATGCTGCTGCTCCAGTTTCAACTGTTCTGCCTTACTATTATTCAACCATGCTGGTCATTTATGAACATTTGAACATCTTGGCCACGTTCTGTTATAATCTCCACCCGGCACAGCCAGAAGAGGACTGGCCACCCCACATATGCTCTCTCTAATTCTCTCTTTCTTTCTCTCTCTCGGAGGACCTGAGCCCTAGGACCGTGCCCCAGGACTACCTGACATGATGACTCCTTGCTGTCCCCAGTCCACCTGACTGTGCTGCTGCTCCAGTTTCAACTGTTCTGCCTTATTATTATTCGACCATGCTGGTCATTTATGAACATTTGAACATCTTGGTCATGTTCTGTTATAATCTCTACCCGGCACAGCCAGAAGAGGACTGGCCACCCCACATAGCCTGGTTCCTCTCTAGGTTTCTTCCTAGGTTTTGGCCTTTCTAGGGAGTTTTTCCTAGCCACCGTGCTTTTACACCTGCATTGTTTGCTGTTTGGGGTTTTAGGCTGGGTGTCTGTACAGCACTTTGAGATATCAGCTGATGTACGAAGGGCTATATAAATAAATTTGATTTGATTTGATTTGATCGCTTTCGCAGAAAGTAATCAATGCGAGTTCTCTGTCTCTCTTTACCCAAACACCCCTTCTTCCCCTGGTGGATCCTCAACCCATGGTGTGATGTAACTTTCCTCCAACCACAGACACATACCTGCATCTGTTTGTGGCCCACTGTTGCAGCAGAACTTGTGACAGTTGCTGTGGTGTTCTCTTGTGCTGTGCTCTCATTACTCGTAGTCGTTTCCAGTCCAGTCGTTACCATGTTGTCAGCCGATGAGTCATCTTCCGCCCCCGCTCTCGCAGACTCTAGGGGTATTCTCGTATGTTGACTTTCTAGAGCAAAAGCGGGTGTTTCCAACATACTGCGAAGCATGGGAAACTACAGAAATGGGAAGCTACCCCATGACGTTCCCAGTGGGGTCTATTCCCTCCTGTCAGCCGTCTCTCCGTGCCGCCACAAGGACTTTCCCTGTTGTCAGCTGATCTTTCTCAGCAGTCACTGGACAAGTCCAGAAATTCAGATTCCAAGAACACAGGATGAGATGTTACTATCCTTTGTGCAAGCACTTCCAAGAGTTAATGAACAGTGAGCCTGGTGAAATTTGGGGAGCGCATCGTCAGTAGTGTACCTTTGGTTCCTCGGGTGTTTCGGCCTTTCACACTATACACCCTCCCCAAAGGCGGCCAGCGACAGGGTGATCAATCCTACGCTTGCGTCCCATTCCTAATTAGTCATAGGAGTTGCCTTGTTGTTGATAGCCAACATCCCATGTGACTATGCATGGCAGGGGCGTCCTCCTCCCTGAGTCAAGCATTGTTGACCACATACCTCCTGGCCCTCTCACTTCGGGGCCCA
>NC_088421.1:52020346-52085346 GCF_034236695.1 Oncorhynchus nerka | reverse complement strand
TCCGCCCCTGTAGTCACGTCCTGTGTTTTTGGTCGGTGTATGGAGGGTTTAAAAACCGGCAAACCTTCTCTGGCTTACGTATGAAACGTCCGGCAGTAGTAGAAGTTAATTGGGTGTTTTCATCCCCACCATCTCAGTCGTAGGTAATTCAGTGGTTTTGGGTAATAGTGACCAGTGGAATTACTCCCTTCCAGGATCGTAACGTTTCCAGAGGTATATCATCCCTAGACAGTGAATTTGTTCGTAGTCAAGGTAAAAAAATGTGTGGTTCGGTTGTCCAGGCTAAGTACGGCGGGGTAAGGGATCCCCCTATGGGAAATTATTCCGTGGGATCCAATTCTCCGCCAGACATTATCTGGGCACCCCAGGGGTTACACGGCCGACGCGAGTCCTCCTGCCCGCAGCGCATCACCCAAAGCCCCTCTTTTCGAGGACTTAACTGCCCCAACCCGCTAGGACCACCCATGCGCTACTGAACATACTGCCAATCCAATTCTAAACTGGGGTAGATAGTCGTCCAGCGCGTTACGTGAGTCTCCCGTGTGTAAGGGGGCTGGGAGGGTTGAGCCGATTGGTCTGCCAACAGAACCCTGAGGTCCTGAAGGAGTCCGGTCTATCCATATCCTCCTGTCTTCTTGCTTGGTGTATGGAAGGGCCTAATTGCTTAGGACGTGCTCGCTGCGGGGAGTCGCCAAGGTCGGGGTCCCCAGAGTTGTTGGAGAAAAAGGTTCTCGTCCGTTGGGGGTGCTGGTGGGTATCTTCAGTGAGGTAGATTTGGAAGGATGGTGAGATGGTGAGGGTTCTTGGTAAATAACATTTAGCTATTTAGATTCTATTTTGTAGTTTCTTTGCATTAAAGGGTCCATGGTCATGGTAACCCTGAGTTCAAGGAACCTGGAAAAAAAATGATATAATTATATATAAATATATAGTTATATTCCTTTTTTTTTTTTTTTTTTTTTTTTTAATTAAAAAGATTTTTAATTTAATTAAATTTTTAAATTTATTTTATTTTTACATATTTTAATTGTTTTCTTTTATCAATATATTATTGTTGATTTATTTTAGTTTATAATGGTTTCCTATTGGTCAAGGGTCCATGGTCAAGGAGACTCCAAGAGGAGAACATTAAATGGTTTGTTAAATATAAATTGGTTGCCTAGTGATTATTGGTACAGAATCAAAGGGATCATGTAGGATAAATCTAAGGTAAATGTTTAAGAGTCCGTAGTCACGGTATCTCTGAAATGCTAATAAAGATCTATGTTTACGGTCCTAATGGCCACCAATCTATTTTTAAGGTAGCCTACTGGTAAAATGGCCCTATCCTGCAATGGCTGAGTGCCAGTGTCTCTCAGTCAGTAGGGTTGTGACCAAGGATGGGGTAGGGGCACACATGTATACACACATAAACATGAAAGGGAATGAGCCTATACACATATTTTTAACATATACAAAAGCATACACATACAACACCACAAGTAGTGTGGGGGATAGCATACAACGTCACACTCCACTACATCCTAGTGTGTGCATATATATGAGAACTGTGTAAAAGTCCAATTAAGGAAAGTAAAGTGTAAAATAAAAGGTAGCCAAAAAGAGTAGCCCCCGAAGTCCGTGTGGAATCCGCATTCCTTACGGTCTCACACGGATCTAGGGGCAACTCAGCCACGACGCGTTTCTGCCTTCTCGGCTTCATCAGGTAGCAGGGATGAGAATATACAAATAAAATTGAAATAAAAGGTGCAAAAAGTAGTAAAAATGTATGTATGTATATCTACATGTACCGTAGGGTGTACTGTGTAATTTACTTGCCTTGAATGTAGTCCTGGTTGGATGTGTGGAGCGAAATGCCAACTGTCCGGTGGTTTCCCCCTGAGGCTGCAAAGAGAGCTAACTCTCCAGTGTGTGCGCGTGTGGGAATGCGGTGTAGGTTATTTCGATTGGTCTGTGCCGTTACTAGGTAGGACAGCCGCTAACAGGCTGTGGTGTGGAGGAATCAGACAGAGGTGAGAGTGGAATGGGGATGCAGTAAAGTGGATGGGCAGTTAGAGTGGAGGTCAAGCACATGTAATAATAATACAATGGAGACCCAATGTGATAAATGTTCAACCTTGTAGTGACACAAGCTTTTCAAGTGTTATTTGGTATAAATGAACAGTGGAGTGTGACAAAACAGAAGACACAATACATTGTAAGGGACAGACAGGGTTAACAACATGAGGTCAGGTACAGATACATGTATACACACACACATACACAGAGGGGTTGGAACTGGGGTTGCAGTTCGGGTTAGGGGCCAGGGCTAAGGTCAGAGACGGTGTTGTGAGAGAGGTTTTATTTTTGGGAAGGCCTCTGTCGTTGGTCCCTATAGGGAATTGTATAGGAGAATTAGACTCTTTGCTTTTGGGGCGCTGTTTGGGTTGTGGGTGTCCGAGAGGTACCAGGTGAATTTTAAGTAGGACTAGAAGTCCTGGGGGTCAAGAGGAGCCATACGTGGAGTTCCTGTGATGTGTAGAAGTATGATAGATCCTCATGTGAAAAGTGTGTGTTTGACCTACGTGTCACCATTGACTTGTGTGTTAGGGTTAGGAGCGGTCTGCTCTGGTAGGGGTTAGGGGCTGGAAATACCCGAAGGTGAGGTTCTGTGGGTCCAGGAAAGGTAGAGGGTAGAGTGGACATCTGTGGGTTCCTATAGAATTTTTAGTTGGGGTTCTGGGTGACCCATAGGTCTGATTATAGGTCTTTGAATGTGGTGGAGTTATTTTTCTTCCGATTTTTTGTTGAGTCACGTTGCTTATATGCAGTAAGGTGCGATGTGCAGGTAAAAGTAGTGGCCGTGGTTTTTAGGTCTTTTTGTGGTGTTAGAGTGCATAAACCTTGTTTCTTTATTGAGGGGTAGTATCAGATAGGGTTACTAGGGGGTGTTCCTTTTACCAGAATCGAAAATGGTGCTGTTTTTATCTTTTCTAGTGGCGCTTGTTAGCGGAGTTTTAGCTTTGATCGCGTTCGTGTCCACTTGGGTTCTCGGATATGCGGTAGATTTGGCTGTTTTGCGGTGTTCAAGTCCACTTGGATTATGGGATGTACGGATCCGAAAAAGCTTTTTTATGCTGTTTCCAGTTTTTTTATGGGTGGGGCTCTTACCTAGGTTTTTGGTTTGTTTGTGTATGGTGCAGAGGTGTGAGTGGGGTGGACCTATTTTATAATTTTGTTTCTTTTTGCTCCTAAGTTGGAAATACGGTCGTCAGGGTTTCTGTGGGAGGGTAGGAGTCTGTTTCCACTGTGTCAGGGTGGTGATGTCTTGTTCTTTGGTGGAAAAAAAGGTGGGGTTGCCTCTTAGTTGAAAAAAAAATTGAGGAGGTGATGTGTATCTGAAGGTCAGGGGCTGGTTGTAGAGTTCTTGTTCCTTTGATGAATTCTTGGTCTTTTGATGAAAAAAATCTTGGTTGAGAAGGCTTGTAGTAGGTGGGTCTTGATTTATCCTTTGTTCTAGTTGTCTCCCAGGTGGAAGGTGTGTGTTGGTGAAGGTCTCAGGAGTGATGTCTTTCAGAGATTTGGTAGAGCTATTTTAGGTTGTATTAAATCTAATGATTATTTTTAACCTGTTCACCATCAGACCATTTCACAGAGAGGTATACTGGGTGTAGAATCAACACCCCTAGAAAAGGCCCGATTAGAGATGATCCCGAGTAATTTAAAGGGATAAAAAATTCCTTGGCTTGCTGCGTCCAGATCCACCGGCAGGCAATGCAGCGGTGACTGGCAGTGTTTGGTTTGTCTAGTTTTGAGTCGGTTGATCCACTTCCATCTCTGACACGTGGAAGCCGAAGGGGGAAGGGAGGGGTGTGCACTCCACACATGTGCGCGTAGGCCGGGTGGGTCCGGGCGCGGCCGGCCAAAGTAGTAGGCCCCATTGTTGCCCACTTGTAGATTAACCCGTTTGTTTGGGTTAAAAGACTGTCTGTCAGTAGGTTTTAGGTTTAGGTATAGTTTTTAAGAGTGGTTAAGGTTAGGTTTAGGGTTGGGGTAAGAAATAGTTTTTAGAGAGTTTAAGGTTAGGTTTAGGTAAGGGTTTTAGAGTGGTTAAGGTTAGGGTTAGGTTAGGGTTAGGTATAGTTTTTCAGAATGGTTAAGGGTTAGGTTTAGGTTTAGGGTTTTAGGGTTAGGTTAGGGTTAGGGTTAGGGTTAGGGTTAAGTTTTAGGGTTAGGGTTAGGGTTAGGGTTAGGGTTTTAGGTGGGTTAAGGTTAGGGTTAGGGTTAGGGTTAGGGTTAGGGGTTAGGTTTTAGGGTTAAGGTTAGGGTTAGGGTTAGGGTTAGGGTTAGGGTTAGGGTTAGGGTTAGGGTTAGGGTTAGGGTTAGGGTTAGGGTTAGGGTTAGGGTTAGGGTTAGGGTTAGGGTTAGGGTTAGGGGTTAGGGTTAGGTTAGGGTTAGGGTTAGGTTAAAAGGTTAGGGTTAAGTTTAGGTAAGTCTGTCAACTCAACTTAGGGTTAGGCAAAACCCTTGGGTTGCGTACCTTAAAATTAAAATTAAAATTATGTTCCATGTCGAATTATGGTCATCTTCAGTGTTAAAATTTTGGTCCTGGATTTTTAATGTGTATAATTAGGACTTATTCCCTTCCAGGATTAACTCCCAATTAACCCATTAGTCAAATTAGCTGGTTAAAATTAATCAGGCAAAACCATAAAATTAGGTTGCCATGTTAAAAGGGTTAAATTAAAATTAAAATTAAAAGGCAAAATTAAAATTAAAATTAAAATTAAAATTAAAATTAAAATTAAAATTAAAATTAAAAAGCATTAAAATTAAAATTAAAATTAAAATTAAAATTAAAATTTTAATTAAAATTAAAATTATTTACTTCAATTAAAATTAAAATTTGGTTAAATTTTTAAATTAAAATTAAAATTAGGACCTATTAAAATTAAAGGATCCTAACTAAAATTAAAATGTTAGTCAAATTAAAATTAAAATGTATTAAACTTAAAATTAAAAAACCATTAAAATTAAAATTAAAATTAAAATTAAAACCTAAAATTAAAATTAAAATTAAAATTAAGTTAATGAATTAAAAGTAAAATTAAAAAAAATTAAAATTAAAATTAAAAAAATTAAAATTAAAATTAAAATTAAAAGGGTTAAAAAAAATTAAAATTAAAAGTAGTTAAAATTAAAATTAAAATTAAAATTAAAAAAATTAAAATTAAAATTAAAATTTAGGGTTTACGAATGCGGTAGTAGTAAAATTAAGGGTTAAAATTAAAATTAAAATTAAAATTAAAATTAAAATTAAAATTAAAAAATTAAAATTAAAAATTTGTTCGTAAAATTAAAATTAAAATTAAAATTAAAATTAAAGGCTAAAAGGCGGGGTAAAATTAAAATTAAAATTAAAATTAAAATTAAAATTAAAATTAAACCCCAGGGTTAAAAGTTAAAATTAAAAGCCCCTAAAATTAAAACTTAAATTAAAACCCGCTAACCACCCATTAAAATTAAAATTAAAAAACTTAGATAGTAAGCGCGTTAAAATTCCCGTTAAAATTAAAAGGGTTAAAATTAAAATTAAAAGAACCCCGAAAATTAAAATTAAAATTAAAATTAAAATTAAAATTAAAATTAAAATTAAAATTAAAATTAAAATTAAAATTAAAATTAAAATTAAAATTAAGTAAAATTAAAATTAAAATTAAAATTAAAAAAATTAAAATTAAAAAAATTAAAATTAAAATTAAAATTAAAATTAAAATTAAAATTAAAATTAAAATTAAAATTAAAATTAAAATTAAAATTAAAATTAAATTAGATTAAATTTAAAATTAAAATTAAAATTAAAATTAAAATTAAAATTAAAATTAAAAAAAAATTAAAATTAAAATTAAAATTAAAATTAAAATTAAAATTAAAATTAAAATTAAAATTAAAATTAAAATTAAAATTAAAATTAAATTAAAATTTTTAAATTAAAATTAAAATTAAAATTAAAATTAAAATTAAAATTATTAAAATTAAAATTAAAATTTATTTTAGTTAAAATTAAAATTAAAATTAAAATTAAAAAAGACTAAAATTAAAATTAAAATTAAAATTAAAATTAAATTAAAAAAAATTAAAATTAGTGATTAAAATTAAGAATCAAAAAATTAAAATTAAAATTAAATTAAGGTTAAATGTTAAAATTAAAATTAAAATTAAAATTAAAAAGATCTATTAAAAAATCTATTAAAATTAAAATTAAAATTAGGGTTAAAATTAAGGGTTAAATCTAAAATTAAGCCTAATCCTGCAATGGCTGAGTGTTTGTGTCTCTCAGTCAGTAAAATTAAAATTAAAATTAAAATTAAAATTAAAATTAAAAAGCATTAAAACCAAAATTAGTGTGGGGGAAATTAAAATTAAAATTAAAATCCTAAAATTAAAATTAAGAATTAAAATTAAAATTAAGGAAAGTAAAATTAAAATTAAAATTAAAAAAAATTAAAATTAAAATTAAAATTAAAATTAAAATTAAAATTAAATTAAACTTAGCCAACGCTTAAAATTAAAATTAAAATTAATTAGGTAAGGGATTAGAATTACAAAAAAATTAAAATAAAAGGTAAAATTAAAATTATTAAAATTAATTAAAATTAAAATTAGGGTTAAAATTAAAATTTGAATTAAAATTAAAATTAAAATTAAAATGCCAAATTAAAATTAAAATTAAAAAAATTAAAATTAAAAAAATTAAAATTAAAATTAAAATAGGCCTTAGGTTAAAATTAAAATTAAAATTAAAATTAAAATTAAAAATTAAAATTAAAATTAGGGTTAAAAAATTAAAATTAAAATTAAAATTAAAATTAAAATTAAAATTAAAATTAAAATTAAAATTAGTGGTTAAAAATTAAAATTAAAATTAAAATTAAAATTAAAATTAAAATTTCAAAATTAAAAAAAGCTAAAATTTGGTATTAAAATTAAAATTAAAATTAAAATTAAAATTAAAATTAAATTAAAACACATTAAAAGGGTTGGAACTAAAATTAAAGTTAAATTAGGGGCCAGGGCTAAGGTTAGAATTAAAAGGTTAAAATTAAAATTAAAAGGCCTCTGTCGTTAAAATTAAAGGGAATTAAAATTAAAATTAAAATTAAAATTAAAATTAAAATTTGGGTTAAAATTAAAATTAAAATTAAAATTAAAATTAGGACTAGGGTTAAAATTAAGAAGGGTTAAAATTAAAATTAAAATTAAAATTAAAATTAAAAAGTTAAAATTAAACCTAAAATTTAAATTGACTTTAAAATTAAAATTAAAATTAAAATTAGGGTTAAAATTAAAATTAAAATTGAGGTTAAAATTAAAATTAGGGTTAAAATTAAAATTAAAATTAAAATTAAAATTAAAATTAGGGTTAGGGTTAAAATTAAAATTAAAATTAGGGTTAGGGGTTAAAATTAAAATTAAAATTAAAATTAGGGTTAAAATTAGTTAAAATTAAAATTAAAATTAAAATTAAGTTATTTTTAAAATTTTTGTTGAGTCACGTTGCTTATAAAATTAAAATTAATTAGGGTTAAAATTAAAATTAAAATTTTTGTTAAAAGGGTTAAATTAAATTGAGGGGTGGTAGCAAATTAGGGTTACTAGGGGTAAAATTACCAGGATTAAAAAATGGTGCTATTTTTAAAATTAGGGCGCCTTTAGCGGAGTTTTAGCTTAAAATTAAAATTAAAATTAAAATTAAATATGCGGTTAAAATTATTAAAATTAAAATTAAAATTCAAGTTAATTATGGGATTAAATCCGAAAAAGCTTAAAATTATGCTGTTTCCAGTTTTTTTATGGGTGGGGCTCTTACCTAGGTTTTTGGTTTGTTTGTGTATGGTTAGAGGTTAAAATTTAAAATTAGGGTTAGTTTTAAAATTAAAATTAGGGTTAGGGTAGGGTTGTTTCCACTGTGTCAGGGTTAATGTTTGTTCTTTTGGAAAAAAGGGTAAAATTAAAATTAGTTAAAAAAAAAATTAATGTTATGTGTATCTAAAGGTCAGGGGCTGGTTTAGAGTTCTTGTTAAAATTGATGAATTAGGGTTTTTGATTAAAAAAATCTTGGTTAAGAAGGCTTGTAGTAGGTTAAAATTGATTTATCCTTAAAGTTGTCTTAGGTGGAAGGTGTGTTTGGTTAAGGTTAAGGAGTGATGTTTTCAGAGTTTGGTAGAGCTATTTTAGGTTGTATTAAATTAATGATTATTTTTAACCTGTTCACCATTAGACCATTTCACAGGGTTAGGGTTAGAATTAGGGAAAGGGATTAGAGATGATTAGGGTTTAAAGGGATTAAAAAATTAGGGTTAGGGTTAGGGATCCCCCAGCAGGCAATTAGGGTTAGTGTTTGGTTTGTCTAGTTTTGAGTCGGTTGATCCACTTCCATCTCTGACACGTGGAAGCCGAAGGGGGAAGGGAGGGGTGTGCACTCCACACATGTGCGCGTAGGCCGGGTGGGTCCGGGCGCGGCCGGCAAAAAGTAGTAGGCCCCATTGTTGCCCACTTGTAGATTAACCCGTTGGTTTGGGTTAAAAGACTGTCTGTCAGTAGGTTTTAGGTTTAGGTATAGTTTTTAAGAGTGGTTAAGGTTAGGTTTAGGGTTGGGGTAAGAAATAGTTTTTAGAGAGTTTAAGGTTAGGTTTAGGTAAGGGTTTTAGAGTGGTTAAGGTTAGGGTTAGGTTTAGGGTTAGGTATAGTTTTTCAGAATGGTTAAGGTTAGGTTTAGGTAAGGGTTTTAGAGTGGTTAAGGTTAGGGTTAGGGTTAGGGTTAGGTATAGTTTTTCAGAATGGTTAAGGTTAGGTTTAGGTAAGGGTTTTTAGAGTGGTTAAGGTTAGGGTTAGGGTTAGGTATAGTTTTTCAGAATGGTTAAGGTTAGGTTTAGGTAAGGGTTTTTAGAGTGGTTAAGGTTAGGGTTAGGGTTAGGGTTAGGGTTAGGGGTTAGGGTTAGGGTTAGGGTTAGGGTTAGGGTTAGGGTTAGGGTTAGGGTTAGGGTTAGGGTTAGGGTTAGGGTTAGGTATAGTTTTTTTTTTTTTTTTTTTTTTTTTTTTTTTAAAAGGTTAAGGTTAAGTTTAGGTAAGTCTGTCAACTCAACTTAGGATCAGGCAAAACCCTTGAGTTGCGTACCTTATGCAGGTCCGGTCCTCGGTTGGTTGCCATGTGTCCATGTCGAGTGGTATGGTCATCTTCAGTGTTCGTTGGTCTTTGGTCCTGGATGTTTTCGATCATGTGTATAATTAGGACTTATTCCCTTCCAGGATCCTAACTCCCAATCAACCCATGTCTAGTCAAATCCAGCTGGTCTGTATGGGTATACTCGGCGTAGGATCAGGCAAAACCATCGAGTTGCGTACCTTATGCAGGTCCGGACCTCAGTCGGTTGCCATGTGTCCCTGTCGAGTGGTATGGTCATGATGTCTAGGTCCGCCGTGTCAACTGAAGTAGAAAGCATAGTGCAACCTAGGAGTTTACTCTCTGTCGGATCCTTCTTTTTTTTAGCTCCACGTTGTCTATGTATTTACTTCAGTGTTCGTTGGTCTTTGGTCCTGGATGTTTTCAATCATGTGTATAATTAGGACCTATTCCCTTCCAGGATCCTAACTCCCAATCAACCCATGTCTAGTCAAATCCAGCTGGTCTGTATGGGTATACTCGGCGTAGGATCAGGCAAAACCATCGAGTTGCGTACCTTATGCAGGTCCGGACCTCAGTCGGTTGCCATGTGTCCCTGTCAAGTGGTCAGTCTATGAACTACCAGTGGTTTGAGCAGACAAAAAACCGAAGGCAAGCCCTCTATATGGTTGTCATGCATCCGCCCCTGTAGTCACGTCCTGTGTTTTTGGTCGGTGTATGGAGGGTTTAAAAACCGGCAAACCTTCTCTGGCTTACGTATGAAACGTCCGGCAGTAGTAGAAGTTAATTGGGTGTTTTCATCCCCACCATCTCAGTCGTAAGTAATTCAGTGGTTTTGGGTAATAGTGACCAGTGGAATTACTCCCTTCCAGGATCGTAACGTTTCCAGAGGTATATCAGCCCTAGGCAGTGAATTTGTTCGTAGTCAAGGTAAAAAATGTTGGTTCGGTTGTCCAGGCTAAGTACGGCGGGGTAAGGGATCCCCCCTTGGGAAATTATTCCGTGGGATCCAATTCTCCGCCAGACATTATCTGGGCACCCCAGGGATTACACGGCCAATGCGAGTCCTCCAGCCGCAGCGCATCACCCAAAGCCCCTCTTTTCGAGGACTTAACTGCCCCAACCCGCTAGGACCACCCACGCGCTACTGAACATACTGCCAATCCAATTCTAAACTGGGGTAGATAGTCGTCCAGCGCGTTACGTGAGTCTCCCGTGTGTAAGGGGGCTGGGAGGGTTGAGCCGATTGGTCTGCCAACAGAACCCCGAGGTCCTGAAGGAGTCCGGTCTATCCATATCCTCCTGTCTTCTTGCTTGGTGTATGGAAGGGCCTAATTGCTTAGGGCGTGCTCGCTGCGGGGGAGTCGCCAAGGTCGGGGTCCCCAGAGTTGTTGGAGAAAAAAGGTTCTCGTCCGTTGGGGGTGCTGGTGGGTATCTTCAGTGAGGTAGATTTGGAAGGATGGTGAGATGGTGAGGGTTCTTGGTAAATAACATTTAGCTATTTAGATTCTATTTTGTAGTTTCTTTGCATTAAAGGGTCCATGGTCATGGTAACCCTGAGTTCAAGGAACCTGGAAAAAAAATGATATAATTATATATAAATATATAGTTATATTCCTTTTTTTTTTTTTTTTTTTTTTTTATTAAAAAGATTTTTAATTTAATTAAATTTTTAAATTTATTTTATTTTTACATTTTTAATTGTTTTCTTTTATCAATATATTATTGTTGATTTATTTTAGTTTATAATGGTTTCCTATTGGTCAAGGGTCCATGGTCAAGGAGACTCCAAGAGGAGAACATTAAATGGTTTGTTAAATATAAATTGGTTGCCTAGTGATTATTGGTACAGAATCAAAGGGATCATGTAGGATAAATCTAAGGTAAATGTTTAAGAGTCCGTAGTCACGGTATCTCTGAAATGCTAATAAAGATCTATGTTTACGGTCCTAATGGCCACCAATCTATTTTTAAGGTAGCCTACTGGTAAAAGGGCCCTATCCTGCAATGGCTGAGTGCCAGTGTCTCTCAGTCAGTAGGGTTGTGACCAAGGATGGGGTAGTAGCACACATGCATACACACATAAACATGAAAGGGAATGAGCCTATACACATATTTTTAACATATACAAAAGCATACACATACAACACCACAAGTAGTGTGGGGGATAGCATACAACGTCACACTCCACTACATCCTAGTGTGTGCATATATATGAGAACTGTGTAAAAGTCCAATTAAGGAAAGTAAAGTGTAAAATAAAAGGTAGCCAAAGAGTAGCCCCGAAGTCCGTGTGGAATCCGCATTCCTTACGGTCTCACACGGATCTAGGGGCAACTCAGCCACGACGCGTTTCTGCCTTCTCGGCTTCATCAGGTAGCAGGGATGAGAATATACAAATAAAATTGAAATAAAAGGTGCAAAAAGTAGTAAAAATGTATGTATGTATATCTACATGTACCGTAGGGTGTGCTGTGTAATTTACTTGCCTTGAATGTAGTCCTGGTTGGATGTGTGGAGCGAAATGCCAACTGTCCGGTGGTTTCCCCCTGAGGCTGCAAAGAGAGCTAACTCTCCAGTGTGTGCGCGTGTGGGAATGCGGTGTAGGTTATTTCGATTGGTCTGTGCCGTTACTAGGTAGGACAGCCGCTAACAGGCTGTGGTGTGGAGGAATCAGACAGAGGTGAGAGTGGAATGGGGATGCAGTAAAGTGGATGGGCAGTTAGAGTGGAGGTCAAGCACATGTAATAATAATACAATGGAGACCCAATGTGATAAATGTTCAACCTTGTAGTGACACAAGCTTTTCAAGTGTTATTTGGTATAAATGAACAGTGGAGTGTGACAAAACAGAAGACACAATACATTGTAAGGGACAGACAGGGTTAACAACATGAGGTCAGGTACAGATACATGTATACACACACACATACACAGAGGGGTTGGAACTGGGGTTGCAGTTCGGGTTAGGGGCCAGGGCTAAGGTCAGAGACGGTGTTGTGAGAGAGGTTTTATTTTTGGGAAGGCCTCTGTCGTTGGTCCCTATAGGGAATTGTATAGGAGAATTAGACTCTTTGCTTTTGGGGCGCTGTTTGGGTTGTGGGTGTCCGAGAGGTACCAGGTGAATTTTAAGTAGGACTAGAAGTCCTGGGGGTCAAGAGGAGCCATACGTGGAGTTCCTGTGATGTGTAGAAGTATGATAGATCCTCATGTGAAAAGTGTGTGTTTGACCTACGTGTCACCATTGACTTGTGTGTTAGGGTTAGGAGCGGTCTGCTCTGGTAGGGGGTTAGGGGCTGGAAATACCCGAAGGTGAGGTTCTGTGGGTCCAGGAAAGGTAGAGGGTAGAGTGGACATCTGTGGGTTCCTATAGAATTTTTAGTTGGGGTTCTGGGTGACCCATAGGTCTGATTATAGGTCTTTGAATGTGGTGGAGTTATTTTTCTTCCGATTTTTGTTGAGTCACGTTGCTTATATGCAGTAAGGTGCGATGTGCAGGGAAAAGTAGTGGCCGTGGTTTTTAGGTCTTTTTGTGGTGTTAGAGTGCATAAACCTTGTTTCTTTATTGAGGGGTAGTATCAGATAGGGTGACTAGGGGGGTGTTCCTTTTACCAGAATCGAAAATGGTGCTGTTTTTATCTTTTCTAGTGGCGCTTGTTAGCGGAGTTTTAGCTTTGATCGCGTTCGTGTCCACTTGGGTTCTCGGATATGCGGTAGATTTGGCTGTTTTGCGGTGTTCAAGTCCACTTGGATTATGGGATGTACGGATCCGAAAAAGCTTTTTTATGCTGTTTCCAGTTTTTTTTTTTTTTATGGGTGGGGCTCTTACCTAGGTTTTTGGTTTGTTTGTGTATGGTGCAGAGGTGTGAGTGGGGTGGACCTATTTTATAATTTTGTTTCTTTTTGCTCCTAAGTTGGAAATACTGTCGTCAGGGTTTCTGTGGGAGGGTAGGAGTCTGTTTCCACTGTGTCAGGGTGGTGATGTCTTGTTCTTTGGTGGAAAAAAAGGTGGGGGTTGCCTCTTAGTTGAAAAAAATTGAGGAGGTGATGTGTATCTGAAGGTCAGGGGCTGGTTGTAGAGTTCTTGTTCCTTTGATGAATTCTTGGTCTTTTGATGAAAAAAATCTTGGTTGAGAAGGCTTGTAGTAGGTGGGTCTTGATTTATCCTTCGTTCTAGTTGTCTCCCAGGTGGAAGGTGTGTGTTGGTGAAGGTCTCAGGAGTGATGTCTTTCAGAGATTTGGTAGAGCTATTTTAGGTTGTATTAAATCTAATGATTATTTTTAACCTGTTCACCATCAGACCATTTCACAGAGAGGTATACTGGGTGTAGAATCAACACCCCTAGAAAAGGCCCGATTAGAGATGATCCCGAGTAATTTAAAGGGATAAAAAATTCCTTGGCTTGCTGCGTCCAGATCCACCGGCAGGCAATGCAGCGGTGACTGGCAGTGTTTGGTTTGTCTAGTTTTGAGTCGGTTGATCCACTTCCATCTCTGACACGTGGAAGCCGAAGGGGGGGAAGGGAGGGGTGTGCACTCCACACATGTGCGCGTAGGCCGGGTGGGTCCGGGCGCGGCCGGCCAAAGTAGTAGGCCCCATTGTTGCCCACTTGTAGATTAACCCGTTTGTTTGGGTTAAAAGACTGTCTGTCAGTAGGTTTTAGGTTTAGGTATAGTTTTTAAGAGTGGTTAAGGTTAGGTTTAGGGTTGGGGTAAGAAATAGTTTTTTAGAGAGTTTAAGGTTAGGTTTAGGTAAGGGTTTTTAGAGTGGTTAAGGTTAGGGTTTTGGTAGGTTTTAGGGTTAGGTATAGTTTTTAGAATGGTTAAGGTTAGGTTTAGGTAAGGGTTTTAGAGTGGTTAAGGTTAGGGTTAGGGTTAGGTATAGGTTAGTTTTTCAGAATGGTTAGGTTAGGTTTAGGTAAGGGTTTTAGAGGGTTAGGTTAGGGTTAGGGTTAGGTAGTTTTTTAAGGTTAGGTTTAGGTAGGGTTTTTAGGTGGTTAAGGTTAGGTTTAGGGTTAGGGTTAGGGTTAGGTTAGGGTTAGGGTTAGGGTTTTTAGAGGTTAGGTTAGGGTTAGGGTTAGGGTTAGGGTTAGGGTTAGGGTTTTAGAATGGTTAAGGTTAGGGTTAGGTTTTAGGGTTAGGGTTAGGGTTAGGGTTAGGGTTTTAGGGGTTAGGGGTTAGGGTTAGGGTTAGGGTTAGGTTAGGGTTAGGGTTAGGGTTAGGGTTAGGGTTAGGGTTAGGTTTGTTAGTTTTGAGTCGGTTGATCCACTTCCATCTCTGACACGTGGAAGCCGAAGGGGGAAGGGAGGGGTTGCACTCCACACATGTGCGCGTAGGCCGGGTGGGTCCGGGCGCGGCCGGCCAAAGTAGGGCCCCATTGTTGCCCACTTGTAGATTAACCCGTTTGTTTGGGTTAAAAGACTGTCTGTCAGTAGGTTTTAGGTTTAGGTATAGTTTTTAAGAGTGGTTAAGGTTAGGTTTAGGTAAGGGTTTTTAGAGTGGTTAAGGTTAGGGTTAGGTTTAGGGTTAGGTATAGTTTTTCAGAATGGTTAAGGTTAGGTTTAGGTAAGGGTTTTAGAGTGGTTAAGGTTAGGGTTAGGGTTAGGGTTAGGTATAGTTAGGGTTAGGGTTTTTAGGTTAGGGTTAGGGGTTAGTAGTTAGGTATAGTTTTAGAATGGTTAGGTTAGGGTTAGGGTTTTTTAGGGTTTAGGTTAGGGTTAGGGTTAGGGTTAGGGTTAGGGTTAGGGTTAGGGTTAGGGTTAGGGTTAGGGGTTAGGGTTAGGGTTAGGGTTAGGGTTAGGTTTTTTTTTTTTTTTTTTTTTTTTTTTTTTTTTTTTTAAATGGTTAAGGTTAGGTTTAGGTAAGTCTGTCAACTCAACTTAGGATCAGGCAAAACCCTTGAGTTGCGTACCTTATGCAGGTCCGGTCCTCGGTTGGTTGCCATGTGTCCATGTCGAGTGGTATGGTCATCTTCAGTGTTCGTTGGTCTTTGGTCCTGGATGTTTTCGATCATGTGTATAATTAGGACTTATTCCCTTCCAGGATCCTAACTCCCAATCAACCCATGTCTAGTCAAATCCAGCTGGTCTGTATGGGTATACTCGGCGTAGGATCAGGCAAAACCATCGAGTTGCGTACCTTATGCAGGTCCGGACCTCAGTCGGTTGCCATGTGTCCCTGTCAAGTGGTCAGTCTATGAACTACCAGTGGTTTGAGCAGACAAAAAACCGAAGGCAAGCCCTCTATATGGTTGTCATGCATCCGCCCCTGTAGTCACGTCCTGTGTTTTTGGTCGGGTGTATGGAGGGTTTAAAAACGGCAAACCTTCTCTGGCTTACGTATGAAACGTCCGGCAGTAGTAGAAGTTAATTGGGTGTTTTCATCCCCACCATCTCAGTCGTAAGTAATTCAGTGGTTTTGGGTAATAGTGACCAGTGGAATTACTCCCTTCCAGGATCGTAACGTTTCCAGAGGTATATCAGCCCTAGGCAGTGAATTTGTTCGTAGTCAAGGTAAAAAAATGTTGGTTCGGTTGTCCAGGCTAAGTACGGCGGGGTAAGGGATCCCCCCTTGGGAAATTATTCCGTGGGATCCAATTCTCCGCCAGACATTATCTGGGCACCCCAGGGATTACACGGCCAATGCGAGTCCTCCAGCCGCAGCGCATCACCCAAAGCCCCTCTTTTCGAGGACTTAACTGCCCCAACCCGCTAGGACCACCCACGCGCTACTGAACATACTGCCAATCCAATTCTAAACTGGGGTAGATAGTCGTCCAGCGCGTTACGTGAGTCTCCCGTGTGTAAGGGGGCTGGGAGGGTTGAGCCGATTGGTCTGCCAACAGAACCCTGAGGTCCTGAAGGAGTCCGGTCTATCCATATCCTCCTGTCTTCTTGCTTGGTGTATGGAAGGGCCTAATTGCTTAGGGCGTGCTCGCTGCGGGGGAGTCGCCAAGGTCGGGGTCCCCAGAGTTGTTGGAGAAAAAAGGTTCTCGTCCGTTGGGGGTGCTGGTGGGTATCTTCAGTGAGGTAGATTTGGAAGGATGGTGAGATGGTGAGGGTTCTTGGTAAATAACATTTAGCTATTTAGATTCTATTTTGTAGTTTCTTTGCATTAAAGGGTCCATGGTCATGGTAACCCTGAGTTCAAGGAACCTGGAAAAAAATGATATAATTATATATAAATATATAGTTATATTCCTTTTTTTTTTTTTTTTTTTTTTTTTTTTTTTTTAATTAAAAAGATTTTTAATTTAATTAAATTTTTAAATTTATTTTATTTTTACATTTTTTAATTGTTTTCTTTTATCAATATATTATTGTTGATTTATTTTAGTTTATAATGGTTTCCTATTGGTCAAGGGTCCATGGTCAAGGAGACTCCAAGAGGAGAACATTAAATGGTTTGTTAAATATAAATTGGTTGCCTAGTGATTATTGGTACAGAATCAAAGGGATCATGTAGGATAAATCTAAGGTAAATGTTTAAGAGTCCGTAGTCACGGTATCTCTGAAATGCTAATAAAGATCTATGTTTACGGTCCTAATGGCCACCAATCTATTTTTAAGGTAGCCTACTGGTAAAAGGGCCCTATCCTGCAATGGCTGAGTGCCAGTGTCTCTCAGTCAGTAGGGTTGTGACCAAGGATGGGGTAGTAGCACACATGCATACACACATAAACATGAAAGGGAATGAGCCTATACACATATTTTTAACATATACAAAAGCATACACATACAACACCACAAGTAGTGTGGGGGATAGCATACAACGTCACACTCCACTACATCCTAGTGTGTGCATATATATGAGAACTGTGTAAAAGTCCAATTAAGGAAAGTAAAGTGTAAAATAAAAGGTAGCCAAAAAGAGTAGCCCCCGAAGTCCGTGTGGAATCCGCATTCCTTACGGTCTCACACGGATCTAGGGGCAACTCAGCCACGACGCGTTTCTGCCTTCTCGGCTTCATCAGGTAGCAGGGATGAGAATATACAAATAAAATTGAAATAAAAGGTGCAAAAAGTAGTAAAAATGTATGTATGTATATCTACATGTACCGTAGGGTGTGCTGTGTAATTTACTTGCCTTGAATGTAGTCCTGGTTGGATGTGTGGAGCGAAATGCCAACTGTCCGGTGGTTTCCCCCTGAGGCTGCAAAGAGAGCTAACTCTCCAGTGTGTGCGCGTGTGGGAATGCGGTGTAGGTTATTTCGATTGGTCTGTGCCGTTACTAGGTAGGACAGCCGCTAACAGGCTGTGGTGTGGAGGAATCAGACAGAGGTGAGAGTGGAATGGGGATGCAGTAAAGTGGATGGGCAGTTAGAGTGGAGGTCAAGCACATGTAATAATAATACAATGGAGACCCAATGTGATAAATGTTCAACCTTGTAGTGACACAAGCTTTTCAAGTGTTATTTGGTATAAATGAACAGTGGAGTGTGACAAAACAGAAGACACAATACATTGTAAGGGACAGACAGGGTTAACAACATGAGGTCAGGTACAGATACATGTATACACACACACATACACAGAGGGGTTGGAACTGGGGTTGCAGTTCGGGTTAGGGGCCAGGGCTAAGGTCAGAGACGGTGTTGTGAGAGAGGTTTTATTTTTGGGAAGGCCTCTGTCGTTGGTCCCTATAGGGAATTGTATAGGAGAATTAGACTCTTTGCTTTTGGGGCGCTGTTTGGGTTGTGGGTGTCCGAGAGGTACCAGGTGAATTTTAAGTAGGACTAGAAGTCCTGGGGGTCAAGAGGAGCCATACGTGGAGTTCCTGTGATGTGTAGAAGTATGATAGATCCTCATGTGAAAAGTGTGTGTTTGACCTACGTGTCACCATTGACTTGTGTGTTAGGGTTAGGAGCGGTCTGCTCTGGTAGGGGGTTAGGGGCTGGAAATACCCGAAGGTGAGGTTCTGTGGGTCCAGGAAAGGTAGAGGGTAGAGTGGACATCTGTGGGTTCCTATAGAATTTTTAGTTGGGGTTCTGGGTGACCCATAGGTCTGATTATAGGTCTTTGAATGTGGTGGAGTTATTTTTCTTCCGATTTTTGTTGAGTCACGTTGCTTATATGCAGTAAGGTGCGATGTGCAGGGAAAAGTAGTGGCCGTGGTTTTTAGGTCTTTTTGTGGTGTTAGAGTGCATAAACCTTGTTTCTTTATTGAGGGGTAGTATCAGATAGGGTGACTAGGGGGGTGTTCCTTTTACCAGAATCGAAAATGGTGCTGTTTTTATCTTTTCTAGTGGCGCTTGTTAGCGGAGTTTTAGCTTTGATCGCGTTCGTGTCCACTTGGGTTCTCGGATATGCGGTAGATTTGGCTGTTTTGCGGTGTTCAAGTCCACTTGGATTATGGGATGTACGGATCCGAAAAAGCTTTTTTATGCTGTTTCCAGTTTTTTTTATGGGTGGGGCTCTTACCTAGGTTTTTGGTTTGTTTGTGTATGGTGCAGAGGTGTGAGTGGGGTGGACCTATTTTATAATTTTGTTTCTTTTTGCTCCTAAGTTGGAAATACTGTCGTCAGGGTTTCTGTGGGAGGGTAGGAGTCTGTTTCCACTGTGTCAGGGTGGTGATGTCTTGTTCTTTGGTGGAAAAAAAGGTGGGGGTTGCCTCTTAGTTGAAAAAAATTGAGGAGGTGATGTGTATCTGAAGGTCAGGGGCTGGTTGTAGAGTTCTTGTTCCTTTGATGAATTCTTGGTCTTTTGATGAAAAAAATCTTGGTTGAGAAGGCTTGTAGTAGGTGGGTCTTGATTTATCCTTCGTTCTAGTTGTCTCCCAGGTGGAAGGTGTGTGTTGGTGAAGGTCTCAGGAGTGATGCTTTCAGAGATTTGGTAGAGCTATTTTAGGTTGTATTAAATCTAATGATTATTTTTAACCTGTTCACCATCAGACCATTTCACAGAGAGGTATACTGGGTGTAGAATCAACACCCCTAGAAAAGGCCCGATTAGAGATGATCCCGAGTAATTTAAAGGGATAAAAAATTCCTTGGCTTGCTGCGTCCAGATCCACCGGCAGGCAATGCAGCGGTGACTGGCAGTGTTTGGTTTGTCTAGTTTTGAGTCGGTTGATCCACTTCCATCTCTGACACGTGGAAGCCGAAGGGGGAAGGGAGGGGTGTGCACTCCACACATGTGCGCGTAGGCCGGGTGGGTCCGGGCGCGGCCGGCCAAAGTAGTAGGCCCCATTGTTGCCCACTTGTAGATTAACCCGTTTGTTTGGGTTAAAAGACTGTCTGTCAGTAGGTTTTAGGTTTAGGTATAGTTTTTAAGAGTGGTTAAGGTTAGGTTTAGGGTTGGGGTAAGAAATAGTTTTTAGAGAGTTTAAGGTTAGGTTTAGGTAAGGGTTTTTAGAGTGGTTAAGGTTAGGGTTAGGTTTAGGGTTAGGTATAGTTTTTCAGAATGGTTAAGGTTAGGTTTAGGTAAGGGTTTTTAGAGTTTAAGGTTAGGGTTAGGGTTAGGGTTAGGTAGGTGGTTAGTTTTTAGGTAGTTTTAGAGTGGTTAGGTTTTAGGTTAGGTATAGTTTTTCAGAATGGTTAAGGTTAGGTTTAGGTTTTTTAGAGTGGTTAGGTTAGGGTTAGGGTTAGGGTTAGGGTTAGGGTTAGGGGTTAGGGTTAGGGTTTTAGGGTTTAGAATGGTTAAGGTTAGGTTTTAGGGTTAGGGTTAGGGTTAGGGTTAGGGTTAGGGTTAGGGTTTAGGGTTAGGGTTAGGGTTAGGGTTAGGGTTAGGGTTAGGGTTAGTTTAGGTTAGGGTTAGGGTTTAGGGTTAGGGTTAGGGTTAGGGTTAGGGTTAGGGTTAGGGTTAGGTTTGTCTAGTTTTGGTCGGTTGATCCACTTCCATCTCTGACACGTGGAAGCCGAAGGGGGAAGGGAGGGGTTAGGGTTAGGGGCCCCATTAGGATTAACCCGTCTGGTTGGGTTAAAAGACTGTTGTCAGTAGGTTTTAGGTTTAGGTATAGTTTTTAGTGGTTAAGGTTAGGTTTAGGGTTGGGGTAAGAAATAGTTTTTAGAGGTTTAAGGTTAGGTTTAGGTAAGGGTTTTTAGAGTGGTTAAGGTTAGGGTTAGGGTTAGGGTTAGGTATAGTTTTTCAGAATGGTTAAGGTTAGGTTTAGGTAAGGGTTTTTAGAGTGGTTAAGGTTAGGGTTAGGGTTAGGGTTAGGTTATAGTTTTTCAGAATGGTTAGGGTTAGGTTAGGGTTAGGGGTTTAGTAGAGTGGTTAAGGTTAGGGTTAGGGTTAGGGTTAGGGTTAGGGTTAGGGTTAGGGTTAGGGTTAGGGTTAGGGTTAGGGTTAGGGTTAGGGTGGAGGTTAGGGTTAGGGTTAGGTATAGTTTTTTTTTTTTTTTTTTTTTTTTTTTTTAAAAGGTTAAGGTTAAGTTTAGGTAAGTCTGTCAACTCAACTTAGGATCAGGCAAAACCCTTGAGTTGCGTACCTTATGCAGGTCCGGTCCTCGGTTGGTTGCCATGTGTCCATGTCGAGTGGTATGGTCATCTTCAGTGTTCGTTGGTCTTTGGTCCTGGATGTTTTCGATCATGTGTATAATTAGGACTTATTCCCTTCCAGGATCCTAACTCCCAATCAACCCATGTCTAGTCAAATCCAGCTGGTCTGTATGGGTATACTCGGCGTAGGATCAGGCAAAACCATCGAGTTGCGTACCTTATGCAGGTCCGGACCTCAGTCGGTTGCCATGTGTCCCTGTCGAGTGGTATGGTCATGATGTCTAGGTCCGCCGTGTCAACTGAAGTAGAAAGCATAGTGCAACCTAGGAGTTTACTCTCTGTCGGATCCTTCTTTTTTAGCTCCACGTTGTCTATGTATTTACTTCAGTGTTCGTTGGTCTTTGGTCCTGGATGTTTTCAATCATGTGTATAATTAGGACCTATTCCCTTCCAGGATCCTAACTCCCAATCAACCCATGTCTAGTCAAATCCAGCTGGTCTGTATGGGTATACTCGGCGTAGGATCAGGCAAAACCATCGAGTTGCGTACCTTATGCAGGTCCGGACCTCAGTCGGTTGCCATGTGTCCCTGTCAAGTGGTCAGTCTATGAACTACCAGTGGTTTGAGCAGACAAAAAACCGAAGGCAAGCCCTCTATATGGTTGTCATGCATCCGCCCCTGTAGTCACGTCCTGTGTTTTTGGTCGGTGTATGGAGGGTTTAAAAACCGGCAAACCTTCTCTGGCTTACGTATGAAACGTCCGGCAGTAGTAGAAGTTAATTGGGTGTTTTCATCCCCACCATCTCAGTCGTAGGTAATTCAGTGGTTTTGGGTAATAGTGACCAGTGGAATTACTCCCTTCCAGGATCGTAACGTTTCCAGAGGTATATCAGCCCTAGACAGTGAATTTGTTCGTAGTCAAGGTAAAAACATTGGTTCGGTTGTCCAGGCTAAGTACGGCGGGGTAAGGGATCCCCCCTTGGGAAATTATTCCGTGGGATCCAATTCTCCGCCAGACATTATCTGGGCACCCCAGGGATTACACGGCCAATGCGAGTCCTCCAGCCGCAGCGCATCACCCAAAGCCCCTCTTTTCGAGGACTTAACTGCCCCAACCCGCTAGGACCACCCACGCGCTACTGAACATACTGCCAATCCAATTCTAAACTGGGGTAGATAGTCGTCCAGCGCGTTACGTGAGTCTCCCGTGTGTAAGGGGGCTGGGAGGGTTGAGCCGATTGGTCTGCCAACAGAACCCTGAGGTCCTGAAGGAGTCCGGTCTATCCATATCCTCCTGTCTTCTTGCTTGGTGTATGGAAGGGCCTAATTGCTTAGGACGTGCTCGCTGCGGGGGAGTCGCCAAGGTCGGGGTCCCCAGAGTTGTTGGAGAAAAAAGGTTCTCGTCCGTTGGGGGTGCTGGTGGGTGTCTCCAAAAAATATTTTAGAAGGATGGTAGGTTGGTGAAGGGTTTTTTTTGTTATAATTTTTAGTCTATTTGTGTTCTATTTTATTGTTTCTTTTTGTCAAGGGTCCATGGTCATGGTAACTCTTGCTTCCAGAAACAAAAAAGAAAAAAGGAAAATTATATAAGTAATATATATAATTTTTTTTTTTTTTTTTTTTTTTTTTTTGAGAGTCCGTGGTCACGGTAACTCTATAGTGCTAGTAAGGTGGCTGAAGGAAAGTATTATTGAGAGTCCATGGTCATGGTAACTCTATGGTGCTGTTTGAAAAACTATTTTTGTGGTCTTGATGACCCCTAACTTTTATGGGATGTGGGGTGTGTAAGATGTAGGTGCAGTGTCTGTCCGGACGTTCCTCCGCTGTACTGAGAGTCTTAGTGGTGGTCCAGCCGTAGTGGTGGGGGCCTGATGTTCCATTCAGTATCTCAATTCCTGTGTTTTTGGTCCTGCTCTTGATGCGTTTATCCAATGATGCTGGGTTGGTGAGGGTATTGCTTTTTAGCTGGGTGTGTTGTTGGGCCGAATGTCGTGGATGAATCCAGTCCTTGGGGTATCTGTAGGTGGACTTTTTAGCGGAGCTGGGTTCTATGAGTGGATGGCTTGGGAGGGTATGGGACAGGAAGGAAAGTAAGAGGTCACTTCAACACTCTGTCTCTGCTTCGTGCCGTCCAGATGGAGTCCGTTCCTATGTCAGCCTTGTGAGGGTGTCTGTAGGTGGACTTTTTAGTGGAGCTGGGTTCTATGAGTTGATGGTTTGGGAGGGTATGGGACAGGAAGGAAGGTACCGAGGTCACTTCAACACTCTGTCTCTGCTTCGTGCCGTCCAGAAGGAGTCCGTTTCTTTTTTATCTGCTAGCCCTTCTGTGCGTTTCTTCTTTCAGTTGTTATGGGAGGTTTGGTGTCTAGAGGGTCCAGGAGTCCAATGGTGTGGGATTGGCTGTGGGTCTAGTGGTCCACTGGGGGATTCAGCCTGTGGTTCTATCCAGCAATCCCATGTTTAGATAGGGTTGACTGGGAAGCGAGTACGGGGTAAGTAGTAAACGAGTTTAAACCTGTTCCTGCTGATTATCATTCCATACCATCCAGGTCTGGATATGGGATGGAGATGAAAATGCAGAGGCCACCTTAACACTCTGCCTCTGCTCCGCTCCCTCAATCACCCTGGTCAGGGTATGATGTGGGGAAGGTTAGGAGGGTTTGTGTTACCCAAAAGGAGCCCTTCCCTATGTCAATCTTATGAGGATATGACCGGGTCTCTGGGTCCTCTGGTATGGTGGGGGTAAGCTGTGCGACGATCCTATGATGAGACTAGGTTGCCGGTCGAAACTCTTATTCGGCCGGACCCTCTGTGCGTCTCTTTCAAAAGGTGTAGAGGGTCTATATAGATAACTATGCCCCGTCGAAATTGTTTGGGCTTGTATTATGATGAAGTAGGGGGTCTGAGTAGCCATCAGAGTGCCCAGGGTCCTTGTTGTCTCGTAGGTCATTCGTTGTAGTGTGTCCCTGTGTAAAACTGAAAGTAAGGAGAGAGAAAAGTACAAAGGAAATTGAGTAGCCAAAGGAGATACCCCCAAGTCCGTGTGGAACCTGCCTTCCTTACAGCATCACAACGGATCTAGGGGCAGCCCAGCCACGACGCGTTTCTGCTTGCTTAGCTTCATCAGGTGGCAGGGAGGAGAAAACAATGTGTGCAAAAATAAGTGCACTTGGTCTTAGTACGGAAAAAGGCCGTATTTAGGACCAGAAAAAATAAGGTGTGTGTGTAGGTATATGTGTGGTTGAGGCTCGATGGTCTGGAGGTCTATGAAGGTCTGTTGTAGAAAAAGTGCCAAAAAGGGCGTTGATTCTCTGGAGGATGGGTTCAGTGATGTAGGGGTACCTAGATTTTAGGGAGAAATCGCAAGGATTTAAAACGGCTCGGAGTGGTCAGAATTCGGGGTGTAGCATGAGGCTATTTAGGGGTCTTCTGTTCCAAAGGGGTAGGGGGATATTCGTGGGGAATGTAGAGTACCCGCCGACGGCTTGGTCCAGGTGAGGTGTATCCATGATGTAGCATGGGGCTGGGGTCTGGTCCTTCAGTTGGAGTGGTCATTCTGGGTGTAGTTCTACTGTAGAGGTCCAGCTTGTATCTTCCCTTTAGGTGAAGTGTCTTCAAGAGGTGTTCAGGTAGAATGGTACTGAGGCTGAGGGATGCTGCTCTTTTATAGGAATTGAGGGGGGTGTGGTTTAGCCAGGTGTCGAATCCTATTGGTGCATGAGGTGTGCATGCGGTGTCCATGTGAGAGAAACGTCCGTGGTTTGTCCAAATGAGATCGTTTGGCTGTTGGGGAGAGGCGTCGGGTAGTCTGCCATGTGATGGCAAGGCCCCCTTCGTTGATTTCTATGGGCAGTTTGTATAGGAGAAGTAGACACTTTGCTTTTGGGGTGCTGTTTGGGTTGTGGGTGTCCGAGAGGTACCAGGTGAATTTTAGGTAAGACTAGAAGTCTTAGGGGTCAGAATAAGCCACACGTGGAGTTTCTGTGATGAGTGGAAGTATATTAAATCCTCTTCTGGAAAAGTAGTGTTTGACCTCTGTGTCTCCATTGATTTGTGTGTTAGCGTCGGGAGCGGTCAGCTCTTGTTGTGGGTTTGGGCCTGGAAGGAACCCAAGATGAGGTTCTGTAGTTTCAGGAGTCGTTAAGGGTAGGGTGGACATCTGTGGGATTCGAATGAGACTATAGTTGAGTTTCTAGGTGACCCATAGGTCTATCTGTAGGCTTTTAAAGGTGGTGGACATCTTTTTCCGTTTTGGAGTTTTGCGTTTAGAGTGCCGAAAAGAGCGATGTAGAGTTGAGGTGAAGATCGTGAACTTTTGTCATTTCCAGGTGTGTGGGGAACTTAAAACCTTGTTTCTTTGTTGAAGGGTAGTGGTAGGTAGTGTTTCTGGGGGGGTAGTTTTCAGTTTGGCCCGTTGGGAAGTGTTGCTTTGCCGTCTTTTTAGTTGATGCTTTTTAGCGCAGTATAGCTGCCATCGCGTTTTCGTCCATTTGGGATCCTGGGTATATAGTAGATTTGGCCGTGTTGTTTAGTTAACGTCCACTTGGGGAATGGGAAGTATCGATCCAGAAAAACTTTATTGGCTGTTCTCAGTGATGTTTGTCCTCCGAAGGTGATGGGACCACTCCAGTAGGGGAGAGACTTACCTGGGGGGAGGGGGGAATACTTACTTGAGGGAGGGTCTGGTGTAGGATGTTGGTATTGTTCTAGGTTGTGGTATGTGGGTGTATGGTGCAGAGGTGTGAGTGGGGTGGGCCTATTTTATAATTTTGTTTCCTTTTTGCTCCTAAATTGGAAATACGGTCGTCAGGATTTCTGTGGGAGGATAAGAGTCTGTTTCCACTGTGTCAGGGTGGTGATGTCTTGTTCTTTGATGAAAAAAAAGTTGGGGGTTGCCTCATAGTTGAAAAAAAAAAATAGAGGAGGTGATGTGAATCTTGAAGGTCAGGGGCTGGTTGTAGAGTTCTTGTTCCTTTGATGAATTCTTGGTCTTTTGATGAAAAAAATCTTGGTTTCAGAAGGCTTGTAGTAGGTTTTGGTCTTGAATTGTCTGTTGTTTCTAGTTGTTTCCCAGGTGGAAGGTGTGTGTTGGTGAAGGTCTCAGGAGTGATGTTTTTCAGAGATTTGGTAGAGCTATTTTAGGTTGTATTAAATCTAATGATTATTTTTAACCTGTTCACCATCAGACCATTTCACAGAGAGGTATACTGGGTGTAGAATCAACACCCCTAGAAAAGGCCCGATTAGAGATGATCCCGAGTAATTTAAAGGGATAAAAATTCCTTGGCTTGCTGCGTCCAGATCCCCCAGCAGGCAATGCAGCGGTGACTGGCAGTGTTTGGTTTGTCTAGTTTTGAGTCGGTTGATCCACTTCCATCTCTGACACGTGGAAGCCGAAGGGGGAAGGGAGGGGTGTGCACTCCACACATGTGCGCGTAGGCCGGGTGGGTCCGGGCGCGGCCGGCCAAAGTAGTAGGCCCCATTGTTGCCCACTTGTAGATTAACCCGTCTGGTTGGGTTAAAAGACTGTCTGTCAGTAGGTTTTAGGTTTAGGTATAGTTTTTAAGAGTGGTTAAGGTTAGGTTTAGGGTTGGGGTAAGAAATAGTTTTTTTTTAAGGTTAGGTTTAGGTAAGGGTTTTAGAGTGGTTAGGTTAGGGTTAGGGTTAGGGTTAGGTTAGGGTTAGGTTTTTTTCAGAATGGTTAAGGTTAGGTTTAGGTAAGGGTTTTTAGAGTGGTTAAGGTTAGGGTTAGGGTTAGGGTTAGGGGTTAGTTTTTTTCAGAATGGTTAAGGTTAGGTTTAGGTAAGGGTTTTTAGAGTGGTTAGAGGTTAGGGTTAGGGTTAGGGTTAGGTTAGTTTTTTTTCAGAATGGTTAAGGTTAGGTTTAGGTAAGGGTTTTTAGGTGGTTAGGGTTAGGGTTAGGGTTAGGTTAGGGTTAGGGTTAGGGTTAGGGTTAGGGTTAGGGTTAGGGTTAGGGTGGAGGTTAGGGTTAGGGTTAGGTATAGTTTTTTTTTTTTTTTTTTTTTTTTTTTTTTTTTTTTTTAAAGGTTAAGGTTAAGTTTAGGTAAGTCTGTCAACTCAACTTAGGATCAGGCAAAACCCTTGAGTTGCGTACCTTATGCAGGTCCGGTCCTCGGTTGGTTGCCATGTGTCCATGTCGAGTGGTATGGTCATCTTCAGTGTTCGTTGGTCTTTGGTCCTGGATGTTTTCGATCATGTGTATAATTAGGACTTATTCCCTTCCAGGATCCTAACTCCCAATCAACCCATGTCTAGTCAAATCCAGCTGGTCTGTATGGGTATACTCGGCGTAGGATCAGGCAAAACCATCGAGTTGCGTACCTTATGCAGGTCCGGACCTCAGTCGGTTGCCATGTGTCCCTGTCGAGTGGTATGGTCATGATGTCTAGGTCCGCCGTGTCAACTGAAGTAGAAAGCATAGTGCAACCTAGGAGTTTACTCTCTGTCGGATCCTTCTTTTTTTTTAGCTCCACGTTGTCTATGTATTTACTTCAGTGTTCGTTGGTCTTTGGTCCTGGATGTTTTCAATCATGTGTATAATTAGGACCTATTCCCTTCCAGGATCCTAACTCCCAATCAACCCATGTCTAGTCAAATCCAGCTGGTCTGTATGGGTATACTCGGCGTAGGATCAGGCAAAACCATCGAGTTGCGTACCTTATGCAGGTCCGGACCTCAGTCGGTTGCCATGTGTCCCTGTCAAGTGGTCAGTCTATGAACTACCAGTGGTTTGAGCAGACAAAAAACCGAAGGCAAGCCCTCTATATGGTTGTCATGCATCCGCCTTGTAGTCACGTCCTGTGTTTTTGGTCGGTGTATGGAGGGTTTAAAAACCGGCAAACCTTCTCTGGCTTACGTATGAAACGTCCGGCAGTAGTAGAAGTTAATTGGGTGTTTTCATCCCCACCATCTCAGTCGTAGGTAATTCAGTGGTTTTGGGTAATAGTGACCAGTGGAATTACTCCCTTCCAGGATCGTAACGTTTCCAGAGGTATATCAGCCCTAGGCAGTGAATTTGTTCGTAGTCAAGGTAAAAAAATGTTGGTTCGGTTGTCCAGGCTAAGTACGGCGGGGTAAGGGATCCCCCCTTGGGAAATTATTCCGTGGGATCCAATTCTCCGCCAGACATTATCTGGGCACCCCAGGGATTACACGGCCAATGCGAGTCCTCCAGCCGCAGCGCATCACCCAAAGCCCCTCTTTTCGAGGACTTAACTGCCCCAACCCGCTAGGACCACCCACGCGCTACTGAACATACTGCCAATCCAATTCTAAACTGGGGTAGATAGTCGTCCAGCGCGTTACGTGAGTCTCCCGTGTGTAAGGGGGCTGGGAGGGTTGAGCCGATTGGTCTGCCAACAGAACCCCGAGGTCCTGAAGGAGTCCGGTCTATCCATATCCTCCTGTCTTCTTGCTTGGTGTATGGAAGGGCCTAATTGCTTAGGGCGTGCTCGCTGCGGGGGAGTCGCCAAGGTCGGGGTCCCCAGAGTTGTTGGAGAAAAAAGGTTCTCGTCCGTTGGGGGTGCTGGTGGGTGTCTCCAAAAAATATTTTAGAAGAATGGTAGGTTGGTGAAGGGTTTTTTTGTTATAATTTTTAGTCTATTTGTGTTCTATTTTATTGTTTCTTTTTTCAAGGGTCCATGGTCATGGTAACTCTTGTTCAAGAAACAAAAAAGAAAAAAATGAAAATTATATAAGTAAATATATAGTTATATTTTTTTTTTTTTTTTTTTTTTTTTTTGAGAGTTTTATAGTGCTAGTAAGGTTGAAGGAAATATTTATTGAGAGTCCATGGTCATGGTAACTCTATGGTGCTGTTTGAAAAACTATTTTTGTGGTCTTGATGACCCCCTAACTTTTTTATGGGATGTGTTTTGTTTTAAGATGTATATTAGTGTTGTTTATTTCCGCTTATGAGAGTCTTAGTGGTGGTCCAGCCGTAGTGGTGGGGGCCTGATGTTCCATTCAGTATCTCAATTCCTGTGTTTTTGGTCCTGCTCTAAATATAATCCAATGATGCTGGGTTGGTGAGGTGATTGCTTTTTAGCTGGGTGTGTTGTTGGGCCGAATGTCGTGGATGAATCCAGTCCTTGGGGTATCTGTAGGTGGACTTTTTAGCGGAGCTGGGTTCTATGAGTGGATGGCTTGGGAGGGTATGGGACAGGAAGGAAAGTAAGAGGTCACTTCAACACTCTGTCTCTGCTTCGTGCCGTCCAGATGGAGTCCGTTCCTAGGTCAGCCTTGTGAGGGTGTCTGTAGGTGGACTTTTTAGTGGAGCTGGGTTCTATGAGTTGATGGTTTGGGAGGGTATGGGACAGGAAGGAAGGTACCAGGTCACTTCAACACTCTGTCTCTGCTTAGCCGTCCAGAAGGAGTCCGTTTCTTTTTTATCTGCTAGCCCTTCTGTGCGTTTCTTATTTCAGTTGTTTATGGGAGGTTTGGTGTCTAGAGGGTCCAGGAGTCCAATGGTGTGGGATTGGCTGTGGGTCTAGTGGTCCACTGGGGGATTCAGCCTGTGGTTCTATCCAGCAATCCCATGTTTAGATAGGGTTGACTGGGAAGCCTATACACATATTTTAACATATTTAAACCTGTTCCTGCTGATTATCATTCCATACCATCCAGGTCTGGATATGGGATGGAGATGAAAATGCAGAGGCCACCTTAACACTCTGCCTCTGCTCCGCTCCCTCAATCACCCTGGTCAGGGTATGATGTGGGGGAAGGTTAGGAGGGTTTGTGTTACCCAAAAGGAGCCCTTCCCTATGTCAATCTTATGAGGATATGACCGGGTCTCTGGGTCCTCTGGTATGGTGGGGGCAAGCTGTGCGAGATCCTATGATGAGACTAGGTTGCCGGTCGAAACTCTTATTCAAAACCCTCTGTGCGTCTCTTTCAAAAGGTGTAGAGGGTCTATATAGATAACTATGCCCCGTCGAAATTGTTTGGGCTTGTATTATGATGAAGTAGGGGTCTGAGTAGCCATCAGAGTGCCCAGGGTCCTTGTTGTCTCGTAGGTCATTCGTTGTAGTGTGTCCCTGTGTAAAACTGAAAGTAAGGAGAGAGAAAAGTACAAAGGAAATTGAGTAGCCAAAAGGAGATACCCCCGAAGGCCGTGTGGAACCTGCCTTCCTTACAGCATCACAACGGATCTAGGGGCAGCCCAGCCACGACGCGTTTCTGCTTGCTTAGCTTCATCAGGTGGCAGGGAGGAGAAAACAATGTGTGCAAAAATAAGTGCACTTGGTCTTAGTACGGAAAAAGGCCGTATTTAGGACCAGAAAAAATAAGGTGTGTGTGTAGGTATATGTGTGGTTGAGGCTCGATGGTCTGGAGGTCTATGAAGGTCTGTTGTAGAAAAAGTGCCAAAAAGGGCGTTGATTCTCTGGAGGATGGGTTCAGTGATGTAGGGGTACCTAGATTTTAGGGGAGAAATCGCAAGGATTTAAAACGGCTCGGAGTGGTCAAATTCGGGGTGTAGCATGAGGCTATTTAGGGGTCTTCTGTTCCAAAGTGTAGGGGATATTCGGTATGGGGAATGTAGAGTACCCGCCGAAGGCTTGGTCCAGGTGAGGTGTATCCATGATGTAGCATGGGGCTGGGGTCTGGTCCTTCAGTTGGAGTGGTCATTCTGGGTGTAGTTCTACTGTAGAGGTCCAGCTTGTATCTTCCCTTTAGGTGAAGTGTCTTCAAGAGGTGTTCAGGTAGAATGGTACTGAGGCTGAGGGATGCTGCTCTTTTATAGGAATTGAGGGGGGTGTGGTTTAGCCAGGTGTCGAATCCTATTGGTGCATGAGGTGTGCATGCGGTGTCCATGTGAGAGAAACGTCCGTGGTTTGTCCAATGAGATCGTTTGGCTGTTGGGGAGAGGCGTCGGGTAGTCTGCCATGTGATGGCAAGGCCCCCTGTCGTTGATTTCTATGGGCAGTTTGTATAGGAGAAGTAGACACTTTGCTTTTGGGGTGCTGTTTGGGTTGTGGGTGTCCGAGAGGTACCAGGTGAATTTTAGGTAAGACTAGAAGTCTTAGGGGTCAGAATAAGCCACACGTGGAGTTTCTGTGATGAGTGGAAGTATATTAAATCCTCTTCTGGAAAAGTAGTGTTTGACCTCTGTGTCTCCATTGATTTGTGTGTTAGCGTTAGCGGTCAGCTCTTGTTGTGGGTTTGGGCCTGGAAGGAACCCAAGATGAGGTTCTGTAGTTTCAGGAGTCGTTAGAGGGTAGGGTGGACATCTGTGGGATTCCTATGAGACTATTTAGTTGAGTTTCTGGGTGACCCATAGGTCTATCTGTAGGCTTTTGAATGTGGTGGACATCTTTTTCCGTTTTGTTGAGTTTTGCGTTTAGATGCCGAAAAGAGCGATGTAGAGTTGAAGTGAAGATCGTGAACTTTTGTCATTTCCAGGTGTTGGGGAACTTAAAACCTTGTTTCTTTGTTGAAGGGTAGTGGTAGGTAGTGTTTCTGGGGGTGTTTTTTTGGCCCATTGGGAAGTGTTGCTTTTTTCTTTTTAGTTGATGCTTTTAGCGCAGTTTAGCTGCCATCGCGTTTTCGTCCATTTGGGATCCTGGGTATATAGTAGATTTGGCTGTGTTGTTTGTTAACGTCCACTTGGGGAATGGGATGTATCGGATCCAGAAAAACTTTTTTATTGGCTGTTCTCAGTGATGTTTTTCCGAAGGTGATGGGACCACTCCAGTAGGGGAGAGACTTACCTGGGGGAGGGGGAATACTTACTTGAGGGAGGGTCTGGTGTGGATGTTGGTTTGTTCTAGGTTTGGTATGTGGGTGTATGGTGCAGAGGTGTGAGTGGGGTGGGCCTATTTTATAATTTTGTTTCTTTTTGCTCCTAAATTGGAAATACGGTCGTCAGGGTTTCTGTGGGAGGATAAGAGTCTGTTTCCACTGTGTCAGGGTGGTGATGTCTTGTTCTTTGATGAAAAAAAGTTGGGGGTTGCCTCTTAGTTGAAAAAAATAGAGGAGGTGATGTGAATCTTGAAGGTCAGGGGCTGGTTGTAGAGTTCTTGTTCCTTTGATGAATTCTTGGTCTTTTGATGAAAAAAATCTTGGTTTCAGAAGGCTTGTAGTAGGTTTTGGTCTTGATTTATCTGTTGTTTCTAGTTGTTCCCAGGTGGAAGGTGTGTGTTGGTGAAGGTCTCAGGAGTGATGTTTTCAGAGATTTGGTAGAGCTATTTTAGGTTGTATTAAATCTAATGATTATTTTTAACCTGTTCACCATCAGACCATTTCACAGAGAGGTATACTGGGTGTAGAATCAACACCCCTAGAAAAGGCCCGATTAGAGATGATCCCGAGTAATTTAAAGGGATAAAAAATTCCTTGGCTTGCTGCGTCCAGATCCCCCAGCAGGCAATGCAGCGGTGACTGGCAGTGTTTGGTTTGTCTAGTTTTGAGTCGGTTGATCCACTTCCATCTCTGACACGTGGAAGCCGAAGGGGGGGAAGGGAGGGGTGTGCACTCCACACATGTGCGCGTAGGCCGGGTGGGTCCGGGCGCGGCCGGCCAAAGTAGTAGGCCCCATTGTTGCCCACTTGTAGATTAACCCGTCTGGTTGGGTTAAAAGACTGTCTGTCAGTAGGTTTTAGGTTTAGGTATAGTTTTTAAGAGTGGTTAAGGTTAGGTTTAGGGTTGGGGTAAGAAATAGTTTTTTAGAGAGTTTAAGGTTAGGTTTAGGTAAGGGTTTTTAGAGTGGTTAAGGTTAGGGTTAGGGTTAGGGTTAGGTATAGTTTTTCAATGGTTAAGGTTAGGTTTAGGTAAGGGTTTTTAGAGTGGTTAAGGTTAGGGTTAGGGTTAGGGTTAGGTATAGTTTTCAGAATGGTTAAGGTTAGGTTTAGGTAAGGGTTTTTAGAGTGGTTAAGGTTAGGGTTAGGGTTAGGGTTAGGTATAGTTTTCAGAATGGTTAAGGTTAGGTTTAGGTAAGGGTTTTTAGGTGGTTTAAGGTTAGGGTTAGGGTTAGGGTTAGGGTTAGGGTTAGGGGGTTAGGGTTAGGGTTAGGGTTAGGGTTAGGGGTTTTTTTAGGGTTAGGGTTTTTTTTTTTTTTTTTTTTTTTTTTTTTTAAAAGGTTAAGGTTAAGTTTAGGTAAGTCTGTCAACTCAACTTAGGATCAGGCAAAACCCTTGAGTTGCGTACCTTATGCAGGTCCGGTCCTCGGTTGGTTGCCATGTGTCCATGTCGAGTGGTATGGTCATCTTCAGTGTTCGTTGGTCTTTGGTCCTGGATGTTTTCGATCATGTGTAAATTAGGACTTATTCCCTTCCAGGATCCTAACTCCCAATCAACCCATGTCTAGTCAAATCCAGCTGGTCTGTATGGGTATACTCGGCGTAGGATCAGGCAAAACCATCGAGTTGCGTACCTTATGCAGGTCCGGACCTCAGTCGGTTGCCATGTGTCCCTGTCGAGTGGTATGGTCATGATGTCTAGGTCCGCCGTGTCAACTGAAGTAGAAAGCATAGTGCAACCTAGGAGTTTACTCTCTGTCGGATCCTTCTTTTTTAGCTCCACGTTGTCTATGTATTTACTTCAGTGTTCGTTGGTCTTTGGTCCTGGATGTTTTCAATCATGTGTATAATTAGGACCTATTCCCTTCCAGGATCCTAACTCCCAATCAACCCATGTCTAGTCAAATCCAGCTGGTCTGTATGGGTATACTCGGCGTAGGATCAGGCAAAACCATCGAGTTGCGTACCTTATGCAGGTCCGGACCTCAGTCGGTTGCCATGTGTCCCTGTCAAGATGGTCAGTCTATGAACTACCAGTGGTTTGAGCAGACAAAAAACCGAAGGCAAGCCCTCTATATGGTTGTCATGCATCCGCCCCTGTAGTCACGTCCTGTGTTTTTGGTCGGTGTATGGAGGGTTTAAAAACCGGCAAACCTTCTCTGGCTTACGTATGAAACGTCCGGCAGTAGTAGAAGTTAATTGGGTGTTTTCATCCCCACCATCTCAGTCGTAGGTAATTCAGTGGTTTTGGGTAATAGTGACCAGTGGAATTACTCCCTTCCAGGATCGTAACGTTTCCAGAGGTATATCAGCCCTAGACAGTGAATTTGTTCGTAGTCAAGGTAAAAATGTTGTTTCGGTTGTCCAGGCTAAGTACGGCGGGGTAAGGGATCCCCCCTTGGGAAATTATTCCGTGGGATCCAATTCTCCGCCAGACATTATCTGGGCACCCCAGGGATTACACGGCCAATGCGAGTCCTCCAGCCGCAGCGCATCACCCAAAGCCCCTCTTTTCGAGGACTTAACTGCCCCAACCCGCTAGGACCACCCACGCGCTACTGAACATACTGCCAATCCAATTCTAAACTGGGGTAGATAGTCGTCCAGCGCGTTACGTGAGTCTCCCGTGTGTAAGGGGGCTGGGAGGGTTGAGCCGATTGGTCTGCCAACAGAACCCCGAGGTCCTGAAGGAGTCCGGTCTATCCATATCCTCCTGTCTTCTTGCTTGGTGTATGGAAGGGCCTAATTGCTTAGGGCGTGCTCGCTGCGGGGGAGTCGCCAAGGTCGGGGTCCCCAGAGTTGTTGGAGAAAAAGGTTCTCGTCCGTTGGGGGTGCTGGTGGGTATCTTCAGTGAGGTAGATTTGGAAGGATGGTGAGATGGTGAGGGTTCTTGGTAAATAACATTTAGCTATTTAGATTCTATTTTGTAGTTTCTTTGCATTAAAGGGTCCATGGTCATGGTAACCCTGAGTTCAAGGAACCTGGAAAAAAATGATATAATTATATATAAATATATAGTTATATTCCTTTTTTTTTTTTTTTTTTTTTTTTTTTTAAAAAAGATTTTTAATTTAATTAAATTTTTAATTTAATTTATTTTTAAATTTTTTTATTTTTACATTTTTAATTGTTTTCTTTTATCAATATATTATTGTTTATTTATTTTAGTTTATAATGGTTTCCTATTGGTCAAGGGTCCATGGTCAAGGAGACTCCAAGAGGAGAACATTAAATGGTTTGTTAAATATAAATTGGTTGCCTAGTGATTATTGGTACAGAATCAAAGGGATCATGTAGGATAAATCTAAGGTAAATGTTTAAGAGTCCGTAGTCACGGTATCTCTGAAATGCTAATAAAGATCTATGTTTACGGTCCTAATGGCCACCAATCTATTTTTAAGGTAGCCTACTGGTAAAAGGGCCCTATCCTGCAATGGCTGAGTGCCAGTGTCTCTCAGTCAGTAGGGTTGTGACCAAGGATGGGGTAGTAGCACACATGCATACACACATAAACATGAAAGGGAATGAGGAATGAGCCTATACACATATTTTTAACATATACAAAAGCATACACATACAACACCACAAGTAGTGTGGGGGATAGCATACAACGTCACACTCCACTACATCCTAGTGTGTGCATATATATGAGAACTGTGTAAAAGTCCAATTAAGGAAAGTAAAGTGTAAAATAAAAGGTAGCCAAAAAGAGTAGCCCCCGAAGTCCGTGTGGAATCCGCATTCCTTACGGTCTCACACGGATCTAGGGGCAACTCAGCCACGACGCGTTTCTGCCTTCTCGGCTTCATCAGGTAGCAGGGATGAGAATATACAAATAAAATTGAAATAAAAGGTGCAAAAAGTAGTAAAAATGTATGTATGTATATCTACATGTACCGTAGGGTGTACTGTGTAATTTACTTGCCTTGAATGTAGTCCTGGTTGGATGTGTGGAGCGAAATGCCAACTGTCCGGTGGTTTCCCCCTGAGGCTGCAAAGAGAGCTAACTCTCCAGTGTGTGCGCGTGTGGGAATGGTGTAGGTTATTTCGATTGGTCTGTGCCGTTACTAGGTAGGACAGCCGCTAACAGGCTGTGGTGTGGAGGAATCAGACAGAGGTGAGAGTGGAATGGGGATGCAGTAAAGTGGATGGGCAGTTAGAGTGGAGGTCAAGCACATGTAATAATAATACAATGGAGACCCAATGTGATAAATGTTCAACCTTGTAGTGACACAAGCTTTTCAAGTGTTATTTGGTATAAATGAACAGTGGAGTGTGACAAAACAGAAGACACAATACATTGTAAGGGACAGACAGGGTTAACAACATGAGGTCAGGTACAGATACATGTATACACACACACATACACAGAGGGGTTGGAACTGGGGTTGCAGTTCGGGTTAGGGGCCAGGGCTAAGGTCAGAGACGGTGTTGTGAGAGAGGTTTTATTTTTGGGAAGGCCTCTGTTTGGGTTGTGGGTGTCGTTGGTCCCTATAGGGAATTGTATAGGAGAATTAGACTCTTTGCTTTTGGGGTGCTGTTTGAATTTTTAGTTGGGGTGCTGGGTGACCCATAGGTCTGATTATAGGTCTTTGAATGTGGTGGAGTTATTTTTCTTCCGATTTTTGTTTGAGTCACGTTGCTTATATGCAGTAAGGTGCGATGTGCAGGTAAAAGTAGTGGCCGTGGTTTTTAGGTCTTTTTGTGCTGTTAGAGGGTATGAACCTTGTTTCTTTATTGAGGGGTGGTAGCAAATAGGGTTACTAGGGGGGTGTTCCTTTTACCAGGATCGAAAATGGTGCTATTTTTAACTATTCTATTAGGCGCCTGTTAGCGGAGTTTTAGCTTTGATCGCGTTCGTGTCCACTTGGGTTCCCGGATATGCGGTAGATTTGGCTGTTTTGCGGTGTTCAAGTCCACTTGGATTATGGGATGTACGGATCCGAAAAAGCTTTTTTATGCTGTTTCCAGTTTTTTTATGGGTGGGGCTCTTACCTAGGTTTTTGGTTTGTTTGTGTATGGTGCAGAGGTGTGAGTGGGGTGGACCTATTTTATAATTTTGTTTCTTTTTGCTCCTAAGTTGGAAATACGGTCGTCAGGGTTTCTGTGGGAGGGTAGGAGTCTGTTTCCACTGTGTCAGGGTGGTGATGTCTTGTTCTTTGGTGGAAAAAAAGGTGGGGGTTGCCTCTTAGTTGAAAAAAATAGAGGAGGTGATGTGTATCTGAAGATCAGGGGCTGGTTGTAGAGTTCTTGTTCCTTTGATGAATTCTTGGTCTTTTGATGAAAAAAATCTTGGTTGAGAAGGCTTGTAGTAGGTAGGTCTTGATTTATCCTTTGTTCTAGTTGTCTCCCAGGTGGAAGGTGTGTGTTGGTGAAGGTCTCAGGAGTGATGTTTTTCAGAGATTTGGTAGAGCTATTTTAGGTTGTATTAAATCTAATGATTATTTTTAACCTGTTCACCATCAGACCATTTCACAGAGAGGTATACGGGTGTAGAATCAACACCCCTAGAAAAGGCCCGATTAGAGATGATCCCGAGTAATTTAAAGGGATAAAAATTCCTTGGCTTGCTGCGTCCAGATCCCCCAGCAGGCAATGCAGCGGTGACTGGCAGTGTTTGGTTTGTCTAGTTTTGAGTCGGTTGATCCACTTCCATCTCTGACACGTGGAAGCCGAAGGGGGAAGGGAGGGGTGTGCACTCCACACATGTGCGCGGGGCCGGGTGGGTCCGGGCGCGGCCGGCCAAAGTAGTAGGCCCCATTGTTGCCCACTTGTAGATTAACCCGTCTGGTTGGGTTAAAAGACTGTCTGTCAGTAGGTTTTAGGTTTAGGTATAGTTTTTAAGAGTGGTTAAGGTTAGGTTTAGGGTTGGGGTAAGAAATAGTTTTTTAGAGAGTTTAAGGTTAGGTTTAGGTAAGGGTTTTTAGAGTGGTTAAGGTTAGGGTTAGGGTTAGGGTTAGGTATAGTTTTTCAGAATGGTTAAGGTTAGGTTTAGGTAAGGGTTTTTAGAGTGGTTAAGGTTAGGGTTAGGGTTAGGGTTAGGTATAGTTTTTCAGAATGGTTAAGGTTAGGTTTAGGTAAGGGTTTTTTAGAGTGGTTAAGGTTAGGGTTAGGGTTAGGGTTAAGGTTAGGGTTAGGGTTAGGGTTAGGGTTAGGGTTAGGGTTAGGGTTAGGGTTAGGGTTAGGGGTTAGGGTTAGGGTTAGGTATAGTTTTTTTTTTTTTTTTTTTTTTTTTTTTTTTTTTTTTTTTTTTTTTTAAGGTTAAGTTTAGGTAAGTCTGTCAACTCAACTTAGGATCAGGCAAAACCCTTGAGTTGCGTACCTTATGCAGGTCCGGTCCTCGGTTGGTTGCCATGTGTCCATGTCGAGTGGTATGGTCATCTTCAGTGTTCGTTGGTCTTTGGTCCTGGATGTTTTCGATCATGTGTATAATTAGGACTTATTCCCTTCCAGGATCCTAACTCCCAATCAACCCATGTCTAGTCAAATCCAGCTGGTCTGTATGGGTATACTCGGCGTAGGATCAGGCAAAACCATCGAGTTGCGTACCTTATGCAGGTCCGGACCTCAGTCGGTTGCCATGTGTCCCTGTCGAGTGGTATGGTCATGATGTCTAGGTCCGCCGTGTCAACTGAAGTAGAAAGCATAGTGCAACCTAGGAGTTTACTCTCTGTCGGATCCTTCTTTTTTTAGCTCCACGTTGTCTATGTATTTACTTCAGTGTTCGTTGGTCTTTGGTCCTGGATGTTTTCAATCATGTGTATAATTAGGACCTATTCCCTTCCAGGATCCTAACTCCCAATCAACCCATGTCTAGTCAAATCCAGCTGGTCTGTATGGGTATACTCGGCGTAGGATCAGGCAAAACCATCGAGTTGCGTACCTTATGCAGGTCCGGACCTCAGTCGGTTGCCATGTGTCCCTGTCAAGTGGTCAGTCTATGAACTACCAGTGGTTTGAGCAGACAAAAAACCGAAGGCAAGCCCTCTATATGGTTGTCATGCATCCGCCCCTGTAGTCACGTCCTGTGTTTTTGGTCGGTGTATGGAGGGTTTAAAAACCGGCAAACCTTCTCTGGCTTACGTATGAAACGTCCGGCAGTAGTAGAAGTTAATTGGGTGTTTTCATCCCCACCATCTCAGTCGTAGGTAATTCAGTGGTTTTGGGTAATAGTGACCAGTGGAATTACTCCCTTCCAGGATCGTAACGTTTCCAGAGGTATATCAGCCCTAGACAGTGAATTTGTTCGTAGTCAAGGTAAAAATGTTGTTTCGGTTGTCCAGGCTAAGTACGGCGGGGTAAGGGATCCCCCCTTGGGAAATTATTCCGTGGGATCCAATTCTCCGCCAGACATTATCTGGGCACCCCAGGGATTACACGGCCAATGCGAGTCCTCCAGCCGCAGCGCATCACCCAAAGCCCCTCTTTTCGAGGACTTAACTGCCCCAACCCGCTAGGACCACCCACGCGCTACTGAACATACTGCCAATCCAATTCTAAACTGGGGTAGATAGTCGTCCAGCGCGTTACGTGAGTCTCCCGTGTGTAAGGGGGCTGGGAGGGTTGAGCCGATTGGTCTGCCAACAGAACCCCGAGGTCCTGAAGGAGTCCGGTCTATCCATATCCTCCTGTCTTCTTGCTTGGTGTATGGAAGGGCCTAATTGCTTAGGGCGTGCTCGCTGCGGGGAGTCGCCAAGGTCGGGGTCCCCAGAGTTGTTGGAGAAAAAGGTTCTCGTCCGTTGGGGGTGCTGGTGGGTATCTTCAGTGAGGTAGATTTGGAAGGATGGTGAGATGGTGAGGGTTCTTGGTAAATAACATTTAGCTATTTAGATTCTATTTTGTAGTTTCTTTGCATTAAAGGGTCCATGGTCATGGTAACCCTGAGTTCAAGGAACCTGGAAAAAAATGATATAATTATATATAAATATATAGTTATATTCCTTTTTTTTTTTTTTTTTTTTTTTTTTTTTTTAAAAAAAAAGATTTTTAATTTAATTAAATTTTTAAATTTATTTTATTTTTTATTTTTTAATTGTTTTCTTTTATCAATATATTATTGTTTATTTATTTTAGTTTATAATGGTTTCCTATTGGTCAAGGGTCCATGGTCAAGGAGACTCCAAGAGGAGAACATTAAATGGTTTGTTAAATATAAATTGGTTGCCTAGTGATTATTGGTACAGAATCAAAGGGATCATGTAGGATAAATCTAAGGTAAATGTTTAAGAGTCCGTAGTCACGGTATCTCTGAAATGCTAATAAAGATCTATGTTTACGGTCCTAATGGCCACCAATCTATTTTTAAGGTAGCCTACTGGTAAAAGGGCCCTATCCTGCAATGGCTGAGTGCCAGTGTCTCTCAGTCAGTAGGGTTGTGACCAAGGATGGGGTAGTAGCACACATGCATACACACATAAACATGAAAGGGAATGAGCCTATACACATATTTTTAACATATACAAAAGCATACACATACAACACCACAAGTAGTGTGGGGGATAGCATACAACGTCACACTCCACTACATCCTAGTGTGTGCATATATATGAGAACTGTGTAAAAGTCCAATTAAGGAAAGTAAAGTGTAAAATAAAAGGTAGCCAAAAAGAGTAGCCCCGAAGTCCGTGTGGAATCCGCATTCCTTACGGTCTCACACGGATCTAGGGGCAACTCAGCCACGACGCGTTTCTGCCTTCTCGGCTTCATCAGGTAGCAGGGATGAGAATATACAAATAAAATTGAAATAAAAGGTGCAAAAAGTAGTAAAAATGTATGTATGTATATCTACATGTACCGTAGGGTGTACTGTGTAATTTACTTGCCTTGAATGTAGTCCTGGTTGGATGTGTGGAGCGAAATGCCAACTGTCCGGTGGTTTCCCCCTGAGGCTGCAAAGAGAGCTAACTCTCCAGTGTGTGCGCGTGTGGGAATGCGGTGTAGGTTATTTCGATTGGTCTGTGCCGTTACTAGGTAGGACAGCCGCTAACAGGCTGTGGTGTGGAGGAATCAGACAGAGGTGAGAGTGGAATGGGGATGCAGTAAAGTGGATGGGCAGTTAGAGTGGAGGTCAAGCACATGTAATAATAATACAATGGAGACCCAATGTGATAAATGTTCAACCTTGTAGTGACACAAGCTTTTCAAGTGTTATTTGGTATAAATGAACAGTGGAGTGTGACAAAACAGAAGACACAATACATTGTAAGGGACAGACAGGGTTAACAACATGAGGTCAGGTACAGATACATGTATACACACACACATACACAGAGGGGTTGGAACTGGGGTTGCAGTTCGGGTTAGGGGCCAGGGCTAAGGTCAGAGACGGTGTTGTGAGAGAGGTTTTATTTTTGGGAAGGCCTCTGTCGTTGGTCCCTATAGGGAATTGTATAGGAGAATTAGACTCTTTGCTTTTGGGGTGCTGTTTGAATTTTTAGTTGGGGTGCTGGGTGACCCATAGGTCTGATTATAGGTCTTTGAATGTGGTGGAGTTATTTTTCTTCCGATTTTTTTGTTGAGTCACGTTGCTTATATGCAGTAAGGTGCGATGTGCAGGTAAAAGTAGTGGCCGTGTGGTTTTTAGGTCTTTTTGTGCTGTTAGAGGGTATGAACCTTGTTTCTTTATTGAGGGGTGGTAGCAAATAGGGTTACTAGGGGGGTGTTCCTTTTACCAGGATCGAAAATGGTGCTATTTTTAACTATTCTATTAGGCGCCTGTTAGCGGAGTTTTAGCTTTGATCGCGTTCGTGTCCACTTGGGTTCCCGGATATGCGGTAGATTTGGCTGTTTTGCGGTGTTCAAGTCCACTTGGATTATGGGATGTACGGATCCGAAAAAGCTTTTTTATGCTGTTTCCAGTTTTTTTATGGGTGGGGCTCTTACCTAGGTTTTTGGTTTGTTTGTGTATGGTGCAGAGGTGTGAGTGGGGTGGACCTATTTTATAATTTTGTTTCTTTTTGCTCCTAAGTTGGAAATACGGTCGTCAGGGTTTCTGTGGGAGGGTAGGAGTCTGTTTCCACTGTGTCAGGGTGGTGATGTCTTGTTCTTTGGTGGAAAAAAGGTGGGGGTTGCCTCTTAGTGAAAAAAAAAATAGAGGAGGTGATGTGTATCTGAAGATCAGGGGCTGGTTGTAGAGTTCTTGTTCCTTTGATGAATTCTTGGTCTTTTGATGAAAAAAATCTTGGTTGAGAAGGCTTGTAGTAGGTAGGTCTTGATTTATCCTTTGTTCTAGTTGTCTCCCAGGTGGAAGGTGTGTGTTGGTGAAGGTCTCAGGAGTGATGTTTTCAGAGATTTGGTAGAGCTATTTTAGGTTGTATTAAATCTAATGATTATTTTTAACCTGTTCACCATCAGACCATTTCACAGAGAGGTATACGGGTGTAGAATCAACACCCCTAGAAAAGGCCCGATTAGAGATGATCCCGAGTAATTTAAAGGGATAAAAAATTCCTTGGCTTGCCGCGTCCAGATCCCCCAGCAGGCAATGCAGCGGTGACTGGCAGTGTTTGGTTTGTCTAGTTTTGAGTCGGTTGATCCACTTCCATCTCTGACACGTGGAAGCCGAAGGGGGAAGGGAGGGTGTGCACTCCACACATGTGCGCGCGGGCCGGGTGGGTCCGGGCGCGGCCGGCCAAAGTAGTAGGCCCCATTGTTGCCCACTTGTAGATTAACCCGTCTGGTTGGGTTAAAAGACTGTCTGTCAGTAGGTTTTAGGTTTAGGTATAGTTTTTAAGAGTGGTTAAGGTTAGGTTTAGGGTTGGGGTAAGAAATAGTTTTTTAGAGAGTTTAAGGTTAGGTTTAGGTAAGGGTTTTTAGAGTGGTTAAGGTTAGGGTTAGGGTTAGGGTTAGGTATAGTTTTTTTTTCAGAATGGTTAAGGTTAGGTTTAGGTAAGGGTTTTTAGAGTGGTTAAGGTTAGGGTTAGGGTTAGGGTTAGGTATAGTTTTTCAGAATGGTTAAGGTTAGGTTTAGGTAAGGGTTTTTTAGAGTGGTTAAGGTTAGGGTTAGGGTTAGGGTTAGGGTTAGGGTTAGGGTTAGGGTTAGGGTTAGGGTTAGGGTTAGGGGTTAGGGTTAGGGTTAGGGTTAGGGTTAGGGGGTTAGGGTTAGGGTTAGGGTTAGGGTTAGGGTTAGGTTAGGTTTTTTTTTTTTTTTTTTTTTTTTTTTTTTTTTTTTTAAAAGGTTAAGGTTAAGTTTAGGTAAGTCTGTCAACTCAACTTAGGATCAGGCAAAACCCTTGAGTTGCGTACCTTATGCAGGTCCGGTCCTCGGTTGGTTGCCATGTGTCCATGTCGAGTGGTATGGTCATCTTCAGTGTTCGTTGGTCTTTGGTCCTGGATGTTTTCGATCATGTGTATAATTAGGACTTATTCCCTTCCAGGATCCTAACTCCCAATCAACCCATGTCTAGTCAAATCCAGCTGGTCTGTATGGGTATACTCGGCGTAGGATCAGGCAAAACCATCGAGTTGCGTACCTTATGCAGGTCCGGACCTCAGTCGGTTGCCATGTGTCCCTGTCGAGTGGTATGGTCATGATGTCTAGGTCCGCCGTGTCAACTGAAGTAGAAAGCATAGTGCAACCTAGGAGTTTACTCTCTGTCGGATCCTTCTTTTTTAGCTCCACGTTGTCTATGTATTTACTTCAGTGTTCGTTGGTCTTTGGTCCTGGATGTTTTCAATCATGTGTATAATTAGGACCTATTCCCTTCCAGGATCCTAACTCCCAATCAACCCATGTCTAGTCAAATCCAGCTGGTCTGTATGGGTATACTCGGCGTAGGATCAGGCAAAACCATCGAGTTGCGTACCTTATGCAGGTCCGGACCTCAGTCGGTTGCCATGTGTCCCTGTCAAGTGGTCAGTCTATGAACTACCAGTGGTTTGAGCAGACAAAAAACCGAAGGCAAGCCCTCTATATGGTTGTCATGCATCCGCCCCTGTAGTCACGTCCTGTGTTTTTGGTCGGTGTATGGAGGGTTTAAAAACCGGCAAACCTTCTCTGGCTTACGTATGAAACGTCCGGCAGTAGTAGAAGTTAATTGGGTGTTTTCATCCCCACCATCTCAGTCGTAGGTAATTCAGTGGTTTTGGGTAATAGTGACCAGTGGAATTACTCCCTTCCAGGATCGTAACGTTTCCAGAGGTATATCAGCCCTAGACAGTGAATTTGTTCGTAGTCAAGGTAAAAATGTTGTTTCGGTTGTCCAGGCTAAGTACGGCGGGGTAAGGGATCCCCCCTTGGGAAATTATTCCGTGGGATCCAATTCTCCGCCAGACATTATCTGGGCACCCCAGGGATTACACGGCCAATGCGAGTCCTCCAGCCGCAGCGCATCACCCAAAGCCCCTCTTTTCGAGGACTTAACTGCCCCAACCCGCTAGGACCACCCACGCGCTACTGAACATACTGCCAATCCAATTCTAAACTGGGGTAGATAGTCGTCCAGCGCGTTACGTGAGTCTCCCGTGTGTAAGGGGGCTGGGAGGGTTGAGCCGATTGGTCTGCCAACAGAACCCCGAGGTCCTGAAGGAGTCCGGTCTATCCATATCCTCCTGTCTTCTTGCTTGGTGTATGGAAGGGCCTAATTGCTTAGGGCGTGCTCGCTGCGGGGGAGTCGCCAAGGTCGGGGTCCCCAGAGTTGTTGGAGAAAAAAGGTTCTCGTCCGTTGGGGGTGCTGGTGGGTATCTTCAGTGAGGTAGATTTGGAAGGATGGTGAGATGGTGAGGGTTCTTGGTAAATAACATTTAGCTATTTAGATTCTATTTTGTAGTTTCTTTGCATTAAAGGGTCCATGGTCATGGTAACCCTGAGTTCAAGGAACCTGGAAAAAAATGATATAATTATATATAAATATATAGTTATATTCCTTTTTTTTTTTTTTTTTTTTTTTTTTTTTTTTTTTTTTAAAGATTTTTAATTTAATTAAATTTTTAAATTTATTTTATTTTTACATTTTTAATTGTTTTCTTTTATCAATATATTATTGTTTATTTATTTTAGTTTATAATGGTTTCCTATTGGTCAAGGGTCCATGGTCAAGGAGACTCCAAGAGGAGAACATTAAATGGTTTGTTAAATATAAATTGGTTGCCTAGTGATTATTGGTACAGAATCAAAGGGATCATGTAGGATAAATCTAAGGTAAATGTTTAAGAGTCCGTAGTCACGGTATCTCTGAAATGCTAATAAAGATCTATGTTTACGGTCCTAATGGCCACCAATCTATTTTTAAGGTAGCCTACTGGTAAAAGGGCCCTATCCTGCAATGGCTGAGTGCCAGTGTCTCTCAGTCAGTAGGGTTGTGACCAAGGATGGGGTAGTAGCACACATGCATACACACATAAACATGAAAGGGAATGAGCCTATACACATATTTTTAACATATACAAAAGCATACACATACAACACCACAAGTAGTGTGGGGGATAGCATACAACGTCACACTCCACTACATCCTAGTGTGTGCATATATATGAGAACTGTGTAAAAGTCCAATTAAGGAAAGTAAAGTGTAAAATAAAAGGTAGCCAAAAGAGTAGCCCCCGAAGTCCGTGTGGAATCCGCATTCCTTACGGTCTCACACGGATCTAGGGGCAACTCAGCCACGACGCGTTTCTGCCTTCTCGGCTTCATCAGGTAGCAGGGATGAGAATATACAAATAAAATTGAAATAAAAGGTGCAAAAAGTAGTAAAAATGTATGTATGTATATCTACATGTACCGTAGGGTGTACTGTGTAATTTACTTGCCTTGAATGTAGTCCTGGTTGGATGTGTGGAGCGAAATGCCAACTGTCCGGTGGTTTCCCCCTGAGGCTGCAAAGAGAGCTAACTCTCCAGTGTGTGCGCGTGTGGGAATGCGGTGTAGGTTATTTCGATTGGTCTGTGCCGTTACTAGGTAGGACAGCCGCTAACAGGCTGTGGTGTGGAGGAATCAGACAGAGGTGAGAGTGGAATGGGGATGCAGTAAAGTGGATGGGCAGTTAGAGTGGAGGTCAAGCACATGTAATAATAATACAATGGAGACCCAATGTGATAAATGTTCAACCTTGTAGTGACACAAGCTTTTCAAGTGTTATTTGGTATAAATGAACAGTGGAGTGTGACAAAACAGAAGACACAATACATTGTAAGGGACAGACACAGGGTTAACAACATGAGGTCAGGTACAGATACATGTATACACACACACATACACAGAGGGGTTGGAACTGGGGTTGCAGTTCGGGTTAGGGGCCAGGGCTAAGGTCAGAGACGGTGTTGTGAGAGAGGTTTTATTTTTGGGAAGGCCTCTGTCGTTGGTCCCTATAGGGAATTGTATAGGAGAATTAGACTCTTTGCTTTTGGGGTGCTGTTTGAATTTTTAGTTGGGGTGCTGGGTGACCCATAGGTCTGATTATAGGTCTTTGAATGTGGTGGAGTTATTTTTCTTCCGATTTTTGTGTTGAGTCACGTTGCTTATATGCAGTAAGGTGCGATGTGCAGGTAAAAGTAGTGGCCGTGGTTTTTTAGTTGGTCTTTTTGTGCTGTTAGAGGGAATATGAACCTTGTTTCTTTATTGAGGGGTGGTAGCAAATAGGGTTACTAGGGGGTGTTCCTTTTACCAGGATCGAAAATGGTGCTATTTTTAACTATTCTATTTTCTAGGCGCCTGTTAGCGGAGTTTTAGCTTTGATCGCGTTCGTGTCCACTTGGGTTCCCGGATATGCGGTAGATTTGGCTGTTTTGCGGTGTTCAAGTCCACTTGGATTATGGGATGTACGGATCCGAAAAAGCTTTTTTATGCTGTTTCCAGTTTTTTTATGGGTGGGGCTCTTACCTAGGTTTTTGGTTTGTTTGTGTATGGTGCAGAGGTGTGAGTGGGGTGGACCTATTTTATAATTTTGTTTCTTTTTGCTCCTAAGTTGGAAATACGGTCGTCAGGGTTTCTGTGGGAGGGTAGGAGTCTGTTTCCACTGTGTCAGGGTGGTGATGTCTTGTTCTTTGGTGGAAAAAAAGGTGGGGGTTGCCTCTTAGTTGAAAAAAATAGAGGAGGTGATGTGTATCTGAAGATCAGGGGCTGGTTGTAGAGTTCTTGTTCCTTTGATGAATTCTTGGTCTTTTGATGAAAAAAATCTTGGTTGAGAAGGCTTGTAGTAGGTAGGTCTTGATTTATTTTTGTTCTAGTTGTCTCCCAGGTGGAAGGTGTGTGTTGGTGAAGGTCTCAGGAGTGATGTTTTTCAGAGATTTGGTAGAGCTATTTTAGGTTGTATTAAATCTAATGATTATTTTTAACCTGTTCACCATCAGACCATTTCACAGAGAGGTATACGGGGTGTAGAATCAACACCCCTAGAAAAGGCCCGATTAGAGATGATCCCGAGTAATTTAAAGGGATAAAAAATTCCTTGGCTTGCCGCGTCCAGATCCCCCAGCAGGCAATGCAGCGGTGACTGGCAGTGTTTGGTTTGTCTAGTTTTGAGTCGGTTGATCCACTTCCATCTCTGACACGTGGAAGCCGAAGGGGGGGAAGGGAGGGGTGTGCACTCCACACATGTGCGCGCGGGCCGGGTGGGTCCGGGCGCGGCCGGCCAAAGTAGTAGGCCCCATTGTTGCCCACTTGTAGATTAACCCGTCTGGTTGGGTTAAAAGACTGTCTGTCAGTAGGTTTTTTAGTTTAGGTATAGTTTTTAAGAGTGGTTAAGGTTAGGTTTAGGGTTGGGGTAAGAAATAGTTTTTAGAGAGTTTAAGGTTAGGTTTAGGTAAGGGTTTTAGAGTGGTTAAGGTTAGGGTTAGGGTTAGGGTTAGGTTATTAGTTTTTTCAGAATGGTTAAGGTTAGGTTTAGGTAAGGGTTTTTAGAGTGGTTAAGGTTAGGGTTAGGGTTAGGGTTAGGTATAGTTTTTCAGAATGGTTAAGGTTAGGTTTAGGTAAGGGTTTTTAGAGTGGTTAAGGGTTAGGGTTAGGGTTAGGGTTAGGGTTAGGGTTAGGGTTAGGGTTAGGGTTAGGGTTAGGGTTAGGGTTAGGGTTAGGGTTAGGGGTTAGGGTTAGGGTTAGGGGTTAGGGGTTTTTAGGTTTTTTTTTTTTTTTTTTTTTTTTTTTTTTTTTTTTTTTTTTTTTAAAAGGTTAAGGTTAAGTTTAGGTAAGTCTGTCAACTCAACTTAGGATCAGGCAAAACCCTTGAGTTGCGTACCTTATGCAGGTCCGGTCCTCGGTTGGTTGCCATGTGTCCATGTCGAGTGGTATGGTCATCTTCAGTGTTCGTTGGTCTTTGGTCCTGGATGTTTTCGATCATGTGTATAATTAGGACTTATTCCCTTCCAGGATCCTAACTCCCAATCAACCCATGTCTAGTCAAATCCAGCTGGTCTGTATGGGTATACTCGGCGTAGGATCAGGCAAAACCATCGAGTTGCGTACCTTATGCAGGTCCGGACCTCAGTCGGTTGCCATGTGTCCCTGTCGAGTGGTATGGTCATGATGTCTAGGTCCGCCGTGTCAACTGAAGTAGAAAGCATAGTGCAACCTAGGAGTTTACTCTCTGTCGGATCCTTCTTTTTTTAGCTCCACGTTGTCTATGTATTTACTTCAGTGTTCGTTGGTCTTTGGTCCTGGATGTTTTCAATCATGTGTATAATTAGGACCTATTCCCTTCCAGGATCCTAACTCCCAATCAACCCATGTCTAGTCAAATCCAGCTGGTCTGTATGGGTATACTCGGCGTAGGATCAGGCAAAACCATCGAGTTGCGTACCTTATGCAGGTCCGGACCTCAGTCGGTTGCCATGTGTCCCTGTCAAGTGGTCAGTCTATGAACTACCAGTGGTTTGAGCAGACAAAAAACCGAAGGCAAGCCCTCTATATGGTTGTCATGCATCCGCCCCTGTAGTCACGTCCTGTGTTTTTGGTCGGTGTATGGAGGGTTTAAAAACCGGCAAACCTTCTCTGGCTTACGTATGAAACGTCCGGCAGTAGTAGAAGTTAATTGGGTGTTTTCATCCCCACCATCTCAGTCGTAGGTAATTCAGTGGTTTTGGGTAATAGTGACCAGTGGAATTACTCCCTTCCAGGATCGTAACGTTTCCAGAGGTATATCAGCCCTAGACAGTGAATTTGTTCGTAGTCAAGGTAAAAATGTTGTTTCGGTTGTCCAGGCTAAGTACGGCGGGGTAAGGGATCCCCCCTTGGGAAATTATTCCGTGGGATCCAATTCTCCAGACATTATCTGGGCACCCCAGGGATTACACGGCCAATGCGAGTCCTCCAGCCGCAGCGCATCACCCAAAGCCCCTCTTTTCGAGGACTTAACTGCCCCAACCCGCTAGGACCACCCACGCGCTACTGAACATACTGCCAATCCAATTCTAAACTGGGGTAGATAGTCGTCCAGCGCGTTACGTGAGTCTCCCGTGTGTAAGGGGGCTGGGAGGGTTGAGCCGATTGGTCTGCCAACAGAACCCCGAGGTCCTGAAGGAGTCCGGTCTATCCATATCCTCCTGTCTTCTTGCTTGGTGTATGGAAGGGCCTAATTGCTTAGGGCGTGCTCGCTGCGGGGGAGTCGCCAAGGTCGGGGTCCCCAGAGTTGTTGGAGAAAAAGGTTCTCGTCCGTTGGGGGTGCTGGTGGGTATCTTCAGTGAGGTAGATTTGGAAGGATGGTGAGATGGTGAGGGTTCTTGGTAAATAACATTTAGCTATTTAGATTCTATTTTTGTAGTTCTTTTGCATTAAAGGGTCCATGGTCATGGTAACCCTGAGTTCAAGGAACCTGGAAAAAAATGATATAATTATATATAAATATATAGTTATATTCCTTTTTTTTTTTTTTTTTTTTTTTTTTTTTTTTTTTTTTTTAAAAAAGATTTTTAATTTAATTAAATTTTTAAATTTATTTTATTTTTACATTTTTAATTGTTTTCTTTTATCAATATATTATTGTTGATTTATTTTAGTTTATAATGGTTTCCTATTGGTCAAGGGTCCATGGTCAAGGAGACTCCAAGAGGAGAACATTAAATGGTTTGTTAAATATAAATTGGTTGCCTAGTGATTATTGGTACAGAATCAAAGGGATCATGTAGGATAAATCTAAGGTAAATGTTTAAGAGTCCGTAGTCACGGTATCTCTGAAATGCTAATAAAGATCTATGTTTACGGTCCTAATGGCCACCAATCTATTTTTAAGGTAGCCTACTGGTAAAAGGGCCCTATCCTGCAATGGCTGAGTGCCAGTGTCTCTCAGTCAGTAGGGTTGTGACCAAGGATGGGGTAGTAGCACACATGCATACACACATAAACATGAAAGGGAATGAGCCTATACACATATTTTTAACATATACAAAAGCATACACATACAACACCACAAGTAGTGTGGGGGATAGCATACAACGTCACACTCCACTACATCCTAGTGTGTGCATATATATGAGAACTGTGTAAAAGTCCAATTAAGGAAAGTAAAGTGTAAAATAAAAGGTAGCCAAAAAGAGTAGCCCCCGAAGTCCGTGTGGAATCCGCATTCCTTACGGTCTCACACGGATCTAGGGGCAACTCAGCCACGACGCGTTTCTGCCTTCTCGGCTTCATCAGGTAGCAGGGATGAGAATATACAAATAAAATTGAAATAAAAGGTGCAAAAAGTAGTAAAAATGTATGTATGTATATCTACATGTACCGTAGGGTGTACTGTGTAATTTACTTGCCTTGAATGTAGTCCTGGTTGGATGTGTGGAGCGAAATGCCAACTGTCCGGTGGTTTCCCCCTGAGGCTGCAAAGAGAGCTAACTCTCCAGTGTGTGCGCGTGTGGGAATGCGGTGTAGGTTATTTCGATTGGTCTGTGCCGTTACTAGGTAGGACAGCCGCTAACAGGCTGTGGTGTGGAGGAATCAGACAGAGGTGAGAGTGGAATGGGGATGCAGTAAAGTGGATGGGCAGTTAGAGTGGAGGTCAAGCACATGTAATAATAATACAATGGAGACCCAATGTGATAAATGTTCAACCTTGTAGTGACACAAGCTTTTCAAGTGTTATTTGGTATAAATGAACAGTGGAGTGTGACAAAACAGAAGACACAATACATTGTAAGGGACAGACAGGGTTAACAACATGAGGTCAGGTACAGATACATGTATACACACACACATACACAGAGGGGTTGGAACTGGGGTTGCAGTTCGGGTTAGGGGCCAGGGCTAAGGTCAGAGACGGTGTTGTGAGAGAGGTTTTATTTTTGGGAAGGCCTCTGGGGTCCCTATAGGGAATTGTATAGGAGAATTAGACTCTTTGCTTTTGGGGCGCTGTTTGGGTTGTGGGTGTCCGAAGGCCTCTTTTAAGTCGTTGGTCCCTATAGTTCCTGTGATGTGTATTGTATAGGAGAATTAGACTCTTTGCTTTTTAGGGGTGCTGTTTGAAAAGGTTTTTGTGGGTTCCTAGTTTTTAGTTGGGTGCTGGGTGACCCATAGGTCTGATTATAGGTCTTTGAATGTGGTGGAGTTATTTTTCTTCCGATTTTTTGTTGAGTCACGTTGCTTATATGCAGTAAGGTGCGATGTGCAGGTAAAAGTAGTGGCCGTGGTTTTTAGGTCTTTTTGTGGTGTTAGAGGGTATGAACCTTGTTTCTTTATTGAGGGGTGGTAGCAAATAGGGTTACTAGGGGGGTGTTCCTTTTACCAGGATCGAAAATGGTGCTATTTTTAACTATTCTATTAGGCGCCTGTTAGCGGAGTTTTAGCTTTGATCGCGTTCGTGTCCACTTGGGTTCCCGGATATGCGGTAGATTTGGCTGTTTTGCGGTGTTCAAGTCCACTTGGATTATGGGATGTACGGATCCGAAAAAGCTTTTTTATGCTGTTTCCAGTTTTTTTATGGGTGGGGCTCTTACCTAGGTTTTTGGTTTGTTTGTGTATGGTGCAGAGGTGTGAGTGGGGTGGACCTATTTTATAATTTTGTTTCTTTTTGCTCCTAAGTTGGAAATACGGTCGTCAGGGTTTCTGTGGGAGGGTAGGAGTCTGTTTCCACTGTGTCAGGGTGGTGATGTCTTGTTCTTTGGTGGAAAAAAGGTGGGGGTTGCCTCTTAGTTGAAAAAAATAGAGGAGGTGATGTGTATCTGAAGATCAGGGGCTGGTTGTAGAGTTCTTGTTCCTTTGATGAATTCTTGGTCTTTTGATGAAAAAAATCTTGGTTGAGAAGGCTTGTAGTAGGTAGGTCTTGATTTATCCTTTGTTCTAGTTGTCTCCCAGGTGGAAGGTGTGTGTTGGTGAAGGTCTCAGGAGTGATGTTTTTCAGAGATTTGGTAGAGCTATTTTAGGTTGTATTAAATCTAATGATTATTTTTAACCTGTTCACCATCAGACCATTTCACAGAGAGGTATACGGGGTGTAGAATCAACACCCCTAGAAAAGGCCCGATTAGAGATGATCCCGAGTAATTTAAAGGGATAAAAATTCCTTGGCTTGCTGCGTCCAGATCCCCCAGCAGGCAATGCAGCGGTGACTGGCAGTGTTTGGTTTGTCTAGTTTTGAGTCGGTTGATCCACTTCCATCTCTGACACGTGGAAGCCGAAGGGGGAAGGGAGGGGTGTGCACTCCACACATGTGCGCGCTGGCCGGGTGGGTCCGGGCGCGGCCGGCCAAAGTAGTAGGCCCCATTGTTGCCCACTTGTAGATTAACCCGTCTGGTTGGGTTAAAAGACTGTCTGTCAGTAGGTTTTAGGTTTAGGTATAGTTTTTAAGAGTGGTTAAGGTTAGGTTTAGGGTTGGGGTAAGAAATAGTTTTTAGAGAGTTTAAGGTTAGGTTTAGGTAAGGGTTTTTAGAGTGGTTAAGGTTAGGGGTTAGGGTTAGGGTTAGGGGTTAGGGTAGGTATAGTTTTCAGAATGGTTAAGGTTAGGTTTAGGTAAGGGTTTTTAGAGTGGTTAAGGTTAGGGTTAGGGTTAGGGTTTTTCAGGGTTATAGGTTTAGGTATAGAATGGTTAAGGTTAGGTTTAGGTTAGGGTTAGGGTTTTTCAGAATGTTAGGTTAGGGTTAGGGTTAGGGTTAGGGTTAGGGTTAGGGTTAGGGTTAGGGTTAGGGGTTAGAGGTTAGGGTTAGGGTTAGGGTTAGGGTTAGGGTGGGGTTAGGGTTAGGGTTTTTTTTAGTTTTTTTTTTTTTTTTTTTTTTTTTTTTTTTTTTTTTTTAAAGGTTAAGGTTAAGTTTAGGTAAGTCTGTCAACTCAACTTAGGATCAGGCAAAACCCTTGAGTTGCGTACCTTATGCAGGTCCGGTCCTCGGTTGGTTGCCATGTGTCCATGTCGAGTGGTATGGTCATCTTCAGTGTTCGTTGGTCTTTGGTCCTGGATGTTTTCGATCATGTGTATAATTAGGACTTATTCCCTTCCAGGATCCTAACTCCCAATCAACCCATGTCTAGTCAAATCCAGCTGGTCTGTATGGGTATACTCGGCGTAGGATCAGGCAAAACCATCGAGTTGCGTACCTTATGCAGGTCCGGACCTCAGTCGGTTGCCATGTGTCCCTGTCGAGTGGTATGGTCATGATGTCTAGGTCCGCCGTGTCAACTGAAGTAGAAAGCATAGTGCAACCTAGGAGTTTACTCTCTGTCGGATCCTTCTTTTTTTTAGCTCCACGTTGTCTATGTATTTACTTCAGTGTTCGTTGGTCTTTGGTCCTGGATGTTTTCAATCATGTGTATAATTAGGACCTATTCCCTTCCAGGATCCTAACTCCCAATCAACCCATGTCTAGTCAAATCCAGCTGGTCTGTATGGGTATACTCGGCGTAGGATCAGGCAAAACCATCGAGTTGCGTACCTTATGCAGGTCCGGACCTCAGTCGGTTGCCATGTGTCCCTGTCAAGTGGTCAGTCTATGAACTACCAGTGGTTTGAGCAGACAAAAAACCGAAGGCAAGCCCTCTATATGGTTGTCATGCATCCGCCCCTGTAGTCACGTCCTGTGTTTTTGGTCGGTGTATGGAGGGTTTAAAAACCGGCAAACCTTCTCTGGCTTACGTATGAAACGTCCGGCAGTAGTAGAAGTTAATTGGGTGTTTTCATCCCCACCATCTCAGTCGTAGGTAATTCAGTGGTTTTGGGTAATAGTGACCAGTGGAATTACTCCCTTCCAGGATCGTAACGTTTCCAGAGGTATATCAGCCCTAGACAGTGAATTTGTTCGTAGTCAAGGTAAAAATGTTGTTTCGGTTGTCCAGGCTAAGTACGGCGGGGTAAGGGATCCCCCCTTGGGAAATTATTCCGTGGGATCCAATTCTCCGCCAGACATTATCTGGGCACCCCAGGGATTACACGGCCAATGCGAGTCCTCCAGCCGCAGCGCATCACCCAAAGCCCCTCTTTTCGAGGACTTAACTGCCCCAACCCGCTAGGACCACCCACGCGCTACTGAACATACTGCCAATCCAATTCTAAACTGGGGTAGATAGTCGTCCAGCGCGTTACGTGAGTCTCCCGTGTGTAAGGGGGCTGGGAGGGTTGAGCCGATTGGTCTGCCAACAGAACCCTGAGGTCCTGAAGGAGTCCGGTCTATCCATATCCTCCTGTCTTCTTGCTTGGTGTATGGAAGGGCCTAATTGCTTAGGGCGTGCTCGCTGCGGGGAGTCGCCAAGGTCGGGGTCCCCAGAGTTGTTGGAGAAAAAAGGTTCTCGTCCGTTGGGGGTGCTGGTGGGTATCTTCAGTGAGGTAGATTTGGAAGGATGGTGAGATGGTGAGGGTTCTTGGTAAATAACATTTAGCTATTTAGATTCTATTTTGTAGTTTCTTTGCATTAAAGGGTCCATGGTCATGGTAACCCTGAGTTCAAGGAACCTGGAAAAAAATGATATAATTATATATAAATATATAGTTATATTCCTTTTTTTTTTTTTTTTTTTTTTTTTTTTTTTAATTAAAAAAAGATTTTTAATTTAATTAAATTTTTAAATTTATTTTATTTTTACATTTTTAATTGTTTTCTTTTATCAATATATTATTGTTGATTTATTTTAGTTTATAATGGTTTCCTATTGGTCAAGGGTCCATGGTCAAGGAGACTCCAAGAGGAGAACATTAAATGGTTTGTTAAATATAAATTGGTTGCCTAGTGATTATTGGTACAGAATCAAAGGGATCATGTAGGATAAATCTAAGGTAAATGTTTAAGAGTCCGTAGTCACGGTATCTCTGAAATGCTAATAAAGATCTATGTTTACGGTCCTAATGGCCACCAATCTATTTTTAAGGTAGCCTACTGGTAAAAGGGCCCTATCCTGCAATGGCTGAGTGCCAGTGTCTCTCAGTCAGTAGGGTTGTGACCAAGGATGGGGTAGTAGCACACATGCATACACACATAAACATGAAAGGGAATGAGCCTATACACATATTTTTAACATATACAAAAGCATACACATACAACACCACAAGTAGTGTGGGGGATAGCATACAACGTCACACTCCACTACATCCTAGTGTGTGCATATATATGAGAACTGTGTAAAAGTCCAATTAAGGAAAGTAAAGTGTAAAATAAAAGGTAGCCAAAAAGAGTAGCCCCCGAAGTCCGTGTGGAATCCGCATTCCTTACGGTCTCACACGGATCTAGGGGCAACTCAGCCACGACGCGTTTCTGCCTTCTCGGCTTCATCAGGTAGCAGGGATGAGAATATACAAATAAAATTGAAATAAAAGGTGCAAAAAGTAGTAAAAATGTATGTATGTATATCTACATGTACCGTAGGGTGTACTGTGTAATTTACTTGCCTTGAATGTAGTCCTGGTTGGATGTGTGGAGCGAAATGCCAACTGTCCGGTGGTTTCCCCCTGAGGCTGCAAAGAGAGCTAACTCTCCAGTGTGTGCGCGTGTGGGAATGCGGTGTAGGTTATTTCGATTGGTCTGTGCCGTTACTAGGTAGGACAGCCGCTAACAGGCTGTGGTGTGGAGGAATCAGACAGAGGTGAGAGTGGAATGGGGATGCAGTAAAGTGGATGGGCAGTTAGAGTGGAGGTCAAGCACATGTAATAATAATACAATGGAGACCCAATGTGATAAATGTTCAACCTTGTAGTGACACAAGCTTTTCAAGTGTTATTTGGTATAAATGAACAGTGGAGTGTGACAAAACAGAAGACACAATACATTGTAAGGGACAGACAGGGTTAACAACATGAGGTCAGGTACAGATACATGTATACACACACACATACACAGAGGGGTTGGAACTGGGGTTGCAGTTCGGGTTAGGGGCCAGGGCTAAGGTCAGAGACGGTGTTGTGAGAGGGAAGGCCTTTTATTTTTAGGGAAGGCCTCTTTGTTTTGGGGCGCTTTTGGTCCCTAATTTTAGGGACTAGAAGTCCTGTATAGGAGTTCCTGTGAATTAGACTCTTTGCTTTTGACCTACGGGTGCTGTTTGAATTTTTAGTTGGGGTGCTGGGTTCTGACCCATAGGTCTGATTATTAGGTCTTTGAATGTGGTGGAGTTATTTTTCTTCCGATTTTTTGTTGAGTCACGTTGCTTATATGCAGTAAGGTGCGATGTGCAGGTAAAAGTAGTGGCCGTGGTTTTTAGGTCTTTTTGTGCTGTTAGAGGGTATGAACCTTGTTTCTTTATTGAGGGGTGGTAGCAAATAGGGTTACTAGGGGGGTGTTCCTTTTACCAGGATCGAAAATGGTGCTATTTTTAACTATTCTATTAGGCGCCTGTTAGCGGAGTTTTAGCTTTGATCGCGTTCGTGTCCACTTGGGTTCCCGGATATGCGGTAGATTTGGCTGTTTTGCGGTGTTCAAGTCCACTTGGATTATGGGATGTACGGATCCGAAAAAGCTTTTTTATGCTGTTTCCAGTTTTTTTATGGGTGGGGCTCTTACCTAGGTTTTTGGTTTGTTTGTGTATGGTGCAGAGGTGTGAGTGGGGTGGACCTATTTTATAATTTTGTTTCTTTTTGCTCCTAAGTTGGAAATACGGTCGTCAGGGTTTCTGTGGGAGGGTAGGAGTCTGTTTCCACTGTGTCAGGGTGGTGATGTCTTGTTCTTTGGTGGAAAAAAAGGTGGGGGTTGCCTCTTAGTTGAAAAAAATAGAGGAGGTGATGTGTATCTGAAGATCAGGGGCTGGTTGTAGAGTTCTTGTTCCTTTGATGAATTCTTGGTCTTTTGATGAAAAAAATCTTGGTTGAGAAGGCTTGTAGTAGGTAGGTCTTGATTTATCCTTTGTTCTAGTTGTCTCCCAGGTGGAAGGTGTGTGTTGGTGAAGGTCTCAGGAGTGATGTTTTTCAGAGATTTGGTAGAGCTATTTTAGGTTGTATTAAATCTAATGATTATTTTTAACCTGTTCACCATCAGACCATTTCACAGAGAGGTATACGGGGTGTAGAATCAACACCCCTAGAAAAGGCCCGATTAGAGATGATCCCGAGTAATTTAAAGGGATAAAAAATTCCTTGGCTTGCTGCGTCCAGATCCCCCAGCAGGCAATGCAGCGGTGACTGGCAGTGTTTGGTTTGTCTAGTTTTGAGTCGGTTGATCCACTTCCATCTCTGACACGTGGAAGCCGAAGGGGGGGAAGGGAGGGGTGTGCACTCCACACATGTGCGCGTTAGGGCCGGGTGGGTCCGGGCGCGGCCGGTTTTTTAAAGTAGTAGGCCCCATTGTTGCCCACTTGTAGATTAACCCGTCTGGTTGGGTTAAAAGACTGTCTGTCAGTAGGTTTTAGGTTTAGGTATAGTTTTTAAGAGTGGTTAAGGTTAGGTTTAGGGTTGGGGTAAGAAATAGTTTTTAGAGAGTTTAAGGTTAGGTTTAGGTAAGGGTTTTTAGAGTGGTTAAGGTTAGGGTTAGGTTTTCAGGTTAGGTTAGTTTTTCAGAATGGTTAGAGGTTAGGTTTAGGTTAAGGGTTTTTAGAATGGTTAGGTTTAGGTTAAGGTTTTTAGGGTTTAGGTAAGGGTTAGGGTTAGGGTTAGGGTTTTAGGTAATGGTTTTTCAGAATGGGGTTAGGTTTAGGTTAGGGTTTTTTTTCAGAGTGGTTAAGGTTAGGGTTAGGGTAGGGTTAAGGTTAGGGTTAGGGTTAGGGTTAAGGTTAGGGTTAGGGTTAGGGTTAGGGTTAGGGTTAGGGGTTAGGGTTAGGGTTAGGGTTAGGGTTATTTTTTTTTTTTTTTTTTTTTTTTTTTTTTTTTTTTTTTAAAGGTTAAGGTTAAGTTTAGGTAAGTCTGTCAACTCAACTTAGGATCAGGCAAAACCCTTGAGTTGCGTACCTTATGCAGGTCCGGTCCTCGGTTGGTTGCCATGTGTCCATGTCGAGTGGTATGGTCATCTTCAGTGTTCGTTGGTCTTTGGTCCTGGATGTTTTCGATCATGTGTATAATTAGGACTTATTCCCTTCCAGGATCCTAACTCCCAATCAACCCATGTCTAGTCAAATCCAGCTGGTCTGTATGGGTATACTCGGCGTAGGATCAGGCAAAACCATCGAGTTGCGTACCTTATGCAGGTCCGGACCTCAGTCGGTTGCCATGTGTCCCTGTCAAGTGGTCAGTCTATGAACTACCAGTGGTTTGAGCAGACAAAAAACCGAAGGCAAGCCCTCTATATGGTTGTCATGCATCCGCCCCTGTAGTCACGTCCTGTGTTTTTGGTCGGTGTATGGAGGGTTTAAAAACCGGCAAACCTTCTCTGGCTTACGTATGAAACGTCCGGCAGTAGTAGAAGTTAATTGGGTGTTTTCATCCCCACATCTCAGTCGTAGGTAATTCAGTGGTTTTGGGTAATAGTGACCAGTGGAATTACTCCCTTCCAGGATCGTAACGTTTCCAGAGGTATATCAGCCCTAGGCAGTGAATTTGTTCGTAGTCAAGGTAAAAAAATGTTGGTTCGGTTGTCCAGGCTAAGTACGGCGGGGTAAGGGATCCCCCCCTTGGGAAATTATTCCGTGGGATCCAATTCTCCGCCAGACATTATCTGGGCACCCCAGGGATTACACGGCCAATGCGAGTCCTCCAGCCGCAGCGCATCACCCAAAGCCCCTCTTTTCGAGGACTTAACTGCCCCAACCCGCTAGGACCACCCACGCGCTACTGAACATACTGCCAATCCAATTCTAAACTGGGGTAGATAGTCGTCCAGCGCGTTACGTGAGTCTCCCGTGTGTAAGGGGGCTGGGAGGGTTGAGCCGATTGGTCTGCCAACAGAACCCCGAGGTCCTGAAGGAGTCCGGTCTATCCATATCCTCCTGTCTTCTTGCTTGGTGTATGGAAGGGCCTAATTGCTTAGGGCGTGCTCGCTGCGGGGGAGTCGCCAAGGTCGGGGTCCCCAGAGTTGTTGGAGAAAAAAGGTTCTCGTCCGTTGGGGGTGCTGGTGGGTATCTTCAGTGAGGTAGATTTGGAAGGATGGTGAGATGGTGAGGGTTCTTGGTAAATAACATTTAGCTATTTAGATTCTATTTTGTAGTTTCTTTGCATTAAAGGGTCCATGGTCATGGTAACCCTGAGTTCAAGGAACCTGGAAAAAAAATGATATAATTATATATAAATATATAGTTATATTCCTTTTTTTTTTTTTTTTTTTTTTAATTAAAAAGATTTTTAATTTAATTAAATTTTTTAATTTATTTTATTTTTTAATTGTTTTCTTTTATCAATATATTATTGTTGATTTATTTTAGTTTATAATGGTTTCCTATTGGTCAAGGGTCCATGGTCAAGGAGACTCCAAGAGGAGAACATTAAATGGTTTGTTAAATATAAATTGGTTGCCTAGTGATTATTGGTACAGAATCAAAGGGATCATGTAGGATAAATCTAAGGTAAATGTTTAAGAGTCCGTAGTCACGGTATCTCTGAAATGCTAATAAAGATCTATGTTTACGGTCCTAATGGCCACCAATCTATTTTTAAGGTAGCCTACTGGTAAAAGGGCCCTATCCTGCAATGGCTGAGTGCCAGTGTCTCTCAGTCAGTAGGGTTGTGACCAAGGATGGGGTAGTAGCACACATGCATACACACATAAACATGAAAGGGAATGAGCCTATACACATATTTTTAACATATACAAAAGCATACACATACAACACCACAAGTAGTGTGGGGGATAGCATACAACGTCACACTCCACTACATCCTAGTGTGTGCATATATATGAGAACTGTGTAAAAGTCCAATTAAGGAAAGTAAAGTGTAAAATAAAAGGTAGCCAAAAAGAGTAGCCCCCGAAGTCCGTGTGGAATCCGCATTCCTTACGGTCTCACACGGATCTAGGGGCAACTCAGCCACGACGCGTTTCTGCCTTCTCGGCTTCATCAGGTAGCAGGGATGAGAATATACAAATAAAATTGAAATAAAAGGTGCAAAAAGTAGTAAAAATGTATGTATGTATATCTACATGTACCGTAGGGTGTACTGTGTAATTTACTTGCCTTGAATGTAGTCCTGGTTGGATGTGTGGAGCGAAATGCCAACTGTCCGGTGGTTTCCCCTGAGGCTGCAAAGAGAGCTAACTCTCCAGTGTGTGCGCGTGTGGGAATGCGGTGTAGGTTATTTCGATTGGTCTGTGCCGTTACTAGGTAGGACAGCCGCTAACAGGCTGTGGTGTGGAGGAATCAGACAGAGGTGAGAGTGGAATGGGGATGCAGTAAAGTGGATGGGCAGTTAGAGTGGAGGTCAAGCACATGTAATAATAATACAATGGAGACCCAATGTGATAAATGTTCAACCTTGTAGTGACACAAGCTTTTCAAGTGTTATTTGGTATAAATGAACAGTGGAGTGTGACAAAACAGAAGACACAATACATTGTAAGGGACAGACAGGGTTAACAACATGAGGTCAGGTACAGATACATGTATACACACACACATACACAGAGGGGTTGGAACTGGGGTTGCAGTTCGGGTTAGGGGCCAGGGCTAAGGTCAGAGACGGTGTTGTGAGAGGTTTTAGGTTTTATTTTTGGGAAGGCCTCTGTCTGTTGGTCCCTATAGGGACTAGAAGTCCTGTATAGGAGTTCCTGTGAATTAGACTCTTTGCTTTTGGGGTGCTGTTTGAATTTTTCTGTGGGTCCAGTTGGGGTGCTGTTGGGTGACCCATAGGTCTGATTATAGGTCTTTGAATGTGGTGGAGTTATTTTTCTTCCGATTTTTGTTGAGTCACGTTGCTTATATGCAGTAAGGTGCGATGTGCAGGTAAAAGTAGTGGCCGTGGTTTTTAGGTCTTTTTGTGGTGTTAGAGGGTATGAACCTTGTTTCTTTATTGAGGGGTGGTAGCAAATAGGGTTACTAGGGGGGTGTTCCTTTTACCAGGATCGAAAATGGTGCTATTTTTAACTATTCTATTAGGCGCCTGTTAGCGGAGTTTTAGCTTTGATCGCGTTCGTGTCCACTTGGGTTCCCGGATATGCGGTAGATTTGGCTGTTTTGCGGTGTTCAAGTCCACTTGGATTATGGGATGTACGGATCCGAAAAAGCTTTTTTATGCTGTTTCCAGTTTTTTTATGGGTGGGGCTCTTACCTAGGTTTTTGGTTTGTTTGTGTATGGTGCAGAGGTGTGAGTGGGGTGGACCTATTTTATAATTTTGTTTCTTTTTGCTCCTAAGTTGGAAATACGGTCGTCAGGGTTTCTGTGGGAGGGTAGGAGTCTGTTTCCACTGTGTCAGGGTGGTGATGTCTTGTTCTTTGGTGGAAAAAAAGGTGGGGGTTGCCTCTTAGTTGAAAAAAATAGAGGAGGTGATGTGTATCTGAAGATCAGGGGCTGGTTGTAGAGTTCTTGTTCCTTTGATGAATTCTTGGTCTTTTGATGAAAAAAATCTTGGTTGAGAAGGCTTGTAGTAGGTAGGTCTTGATTTATCCTTTGTTCTAGTTGTCTCCCAGGTGGAAGGTGTGTGTTGGTGAAGGTCTCAGGAGTGATGTTTTTCAGAGATTTGGTAGAGCTATTTTAGGTTGTATTAAATCTAATGATTATTTTTAACCTGTTCACCATCAGACCATTTCACAGAGAGGTATACGGGTGTAGAATCAACACCCCTAGAAAAGGCCCGATTAGAGATGATCCCGAGTAATTTAAAGGGATAAAAAATTCCTTGGCTTGCTGCGTCCAGATCCCCAGCAGGCAATGCAGCGGTGACTGGCAGTGTTTGGTTTGTCTAGTTTTGAGTCGGTTGATCCACTTCCATCTCTGACACGTGGAAGCCGAAGGGGGAAGGGAGGGGTGTGCACTCCACACATGTGCGCGGGGCCGGGTGGGTCCGGGCGCGGCCGGCCAAAGTAGTAGGCCCCATTGTTGCCCACTTGTAGATTAACCCGTCTGGTTGGGTTAAAAGACTGTCTGTCAGTAGGTTTTAGGTTTAGGTATAGTTTTTAAGAGTGGTTAAGGTTAGGTTTAGGGTTGGGGTAAGAAATAGTTTTTAGAGAGTTTAAGGTTAGGTTTAGGTAAGGGTTTTTAGAGTGGTTAAGGTTAGGGTTAGGGTTAGGGTTAGGTATAGTTTTTCAGAATGGTTAAGGTTAGGTTTAGGTAAGGGTTTTAGAGTGGTTAAGGTTAGGGTTAGGGTTAGGGTTAGGTATAGTTTTTCAGAATGGTTAAGGTTTAGGTTTTTTAGAGGGTTAAGGGGGTTAGGGTTAGGGTTAGGGTGGGGTTAGGGTTAGTGGTTAGGTAGTTTTCAGTTAGGGTTAGGGTTAGGGTTAGGGTTAGGGTTAGGGTTAGGGTTAGGGTTAGGGTTAGGGGTTAGGGTTAGGGTTAGGGTTAGGGTTTAGGGTTAGGGTTAGGGTTAGGGTTAGGTTTTTTTTTTTTTTTTTTTTTTTTTTTTTTTTTTTAAAGTTAAGGTTAAGTTTAGGTAAGTCTGTCAACTCAACTTAGGATCAGGCAAAACCCTTGAGTTGCGTACCTTATGCAGGTCCGGTCCTCGGTTGGTTGCCATGTGTCCATGTCGAGTGGTATGGTCATCTTCAGTGTTCGTTGGTCTTTGGTCCTGGATGTTTTCGATCATGTGTATAATTAGGACTTATTCCCTTCCAGGATCCTAACTCCCAATCAACCCATGTCTAGTCAAATCCAGCTGGTCTGTATGGGTATACTCGGCGTAGGATCAGGCAAAACCATCGAGTTGCGTACCTTATGCAGGTCCGGACCTCAGTCGGTTGCCATGTGTCCCTGTCAAGTGGTCAGTCTATGAACTACCAGTGGTTTGAGCAGACAAAAAACCGAAGGCAAGCCCTCTATATGGTTGTCATGCATCCGCCCCTGTAGTCACGTCCTGTGTTTTTGGTCGGTGTATGGAGGGTTTAAAAACCGGCAAACCTTCTCTGGCTTACGTATGAAACGTCCGGCAGTAGTAGAAGTTAATTGGGTGTTTTCATCCCCACCATCTCAGTCGTAGGTAATTCAGTGGTTTTGGGTAATAGTGACCAGTGGAATTACTCCCTTCCAGGATCGTAACGTTTCCAGAGGTATATCAGCCCTAGGCAGTGAATTTGTTCGTAGTCAAGGTAAAAAAATGTTGGTTCGGTTGTCCAGGCTAAGTACGGCGGGGTAAGGGATCCCCCCTTGGGAAATTATTCCGTGGGATCCAATTCTCCGCCAGACATTATCTGGGCACCCCAGGGATTACACGGCCAATGCGAGTCCTCCAGCCGCAGCGCATCACCCAAAGCCCCTCTTTTCGAGGACTTAACTGCCCCAACCCGCTAGGACCACCCACGCGCTACTGAACATACTGCCAATCCAATTCTAAACTGGGGTAGATAGTCGTCCAGCGCGTTACGTGAGTCTCCCGTGTGTAAGGGGCTGGGAGGGTTGAGCCGATTGGTCTGCCAACAGAACCCCGAGGTCCTGAAGGAGTCCGGTCTATCCATATCCTCCTGTCTTCTTGCTTGGTGTATGGAAGGGCCTAATTGCTTAGGGCGTGCTCGCTGCGGGGGAGTCGCCAAGGTCGGGGTCCCCAGAGTTGTTGGAGAAAAAAGGTTCTCGTCCGTTGGGGGTGCTGGTGGGTATCTTCAGTGAGGTAGATTTGGAAGGATGGTGAGATGGTGAGGGTTCTTGGTAAATAACATTTAGCTATTTAGATTCTATTTTGTAGTTTCTTTGCATTAAAGGGTCCATGGTCATGGTAACCCTGAGTTCAAGGAACCTGGAAAAAAAAATGATATAATTATATATAAATATATAGTTATATTCCTTTTTTTTTTTTTTTTTTATTAAAAAGATTTTTAATTTAATTAAATTTTTAAATTTATTTTATTTTTACATTTTTTAATTGTTTTCTTTTATCAATATATTATTGTTGATTTATTTTAGTTTATAATGGTTTCCTATTGGTCAAGGGTCCATGGTCAAGGAGACTCCAAGAGGAGAACATTAAATGGTTTGTTAAATATAAATTGGTTGCCTAGTGATTATTGGTACAGAATCAAAGGGATCATGTAGGATAAATCTAAGGTAAATGTTTAAGAGTCCGTAGTCACGGTATCTCTGAAATGCTAATAAAGATCTATGTTTACGGTCCTAATGGCCACCAATCTATTTTTAAGGTAGCCTACTGGTAAAAGGGCCCTATCCTGCAATGGCTGAGTGCCAGTGTCTCTCAGTCAGTAGGGTTGTGACCAAGGATGGGGTAGTAGCACACATGCATACACACATAAACATGAAAGGGAATGAGCCTATACACATATTTTTAACATATACAAAAGCATACACATACAACACCACAAGTAGTGTGGGGGATAGCATACAACGTCACACTCCACTACATCCTAGTGTGTGCATATATATGAGAACTGTGTAAAAGTCCAATTAAGGAAAGTAAAGTGTAAAATAAAAGGTAGCCAAAAAGAGTAGCCCCCGAAGTCCGTGTGGAATCCGCATTCCTTACGGTCTCACACGGATCTAGGGGCAACTCAGCCACGACGTTTTCTGCCTTCTCGGCTTCATCAGGTAGCAGGGATGAGAATATACAAATAAAATTGAAATAAAAGGTGCAAAAAGTAGTAAAAATGTATGTATGTATATCTACATGTACCGTAGGGTGTACTGTGTAATTTACTTGCCTTGAATGTAGTCCTGGTTGGATGTGTGGAGCGAAATGCCAACTGTCCGGTGGTTTCCCCCTGAGGCTGCAAAGAGAGCTAACTCTCCAGTGTGTGCGCGTGTGGGAATGCGGTGTAGGTTATTTCGATTGGTCTGTGCCGTTACTAGGTAGGACAGCCGCTAACAGGCTGTGGTGTGGAGGAATCAGACAGAGGTGAGAGTGGAATGGGGATGCAGTAAAGTGGATGGGCAGTTAGAGTGGAGGTCAAGCACATGTAATAATAATACAATGGAGACCCAATGTGATAAATGTTCAACCTTGTAGTGACACAAGCTTTTCAAGTGTTATTTGGTATAAATGAACAGTGGAGTGTGACAAAACAGAAGACACAATACATTGTAAGGGACAGACAGGGTTAACAACATGAGGTCAGGTACAGATACATGTATACACACACACATACACAGAGGGGTTGGAACTGGGGTTGCAGTTCGGGTTAGGGCCAGGGCTAAGGTCAGAGACGGTGTTGTGAGAGAGGTTTTATTTTTAGGGAAGGCCTCTGTCGTTGGTCCCTATAGGGAATTGTATAGGAGAATTAGACTCTTTGCTTTTGGGGTGCTGTTTGGGTTTTTAGTTGGGGTGCTGGGTGAGGAGCCATAGGTCTGATTATAGGTCTTTGAAAAGT